>NC_137618.1:39091937-39096937 GCF_963280865.1 Gymnoscopelus braueri
TAATTGCGAACGCAGCGGAAGGAGGCGCGCCGAAGGCTCCTAAAAACTCCCCATTGAAACCCCATGTTAAATGAAAAGTGCCCGAATCGCTCCGAAACTTTTTCTACTAAGTGGGGGTCTACGAACAAATACTTCGGGCTCGGATTTTGCCTCCGCCCCCCGGAAGTGGGTGAAACAGGCACTTCAAACACTTTGTTGAATTGTTCAAAAACATTCAAAGTTTTTTTTTTGTGAATTTGTATTTTTCTAAGATGCTCCTTTTAACTCAGAATTTATTTGTATTTTTTATATATGATATATTTTTTTCATTTAAAAAAAAATAATTGGTGTTCGCTTCCCGCGTTTTTGTGAATTTGTATTTTTCTAAGATGCTCCTTTTAACTCAGAATTTATTTGTATTTTTTATATATGATATATTTTTTTCATTTAAAAAAAAAAAAATTGCCGTTCGCTTCCCGCGTTCGCGCGTCTTACTTGTGTTTATAACTGTATTCTTAGTGAGCTCAATGTTTCTTTGTTTATCTGTGAATTGGTTTAGGTAAGTAAATGCTAACTGGATAAAATGGCTATAAATGCAGTTGACTACACAATGTGCAGCTTCACATTGCTCTCTGGCAGAAAGGTCCAGCTGCAGCCTGTAGCACCTGTCCTCTAGTAGGAGATTTTAAATTAATGTTTCTGTTCTGAACTATTAAAGATTATGTTTCTGGTTTTGTTTCTGCTCTAGTAAAATCTCAGTTGATTCCGGCTTTGATTTGTGTTAATTGATCCAATACATTACACACATGCATGTGCACACGCAAGCTCTCCTCTCACAAAAATGAATGTGAATGCACAGATGATCTCAGTCTCTCTCTCACACACACACACACACACACACACACACACACACACACACACACACACACACACACACACACACACACACACACACACACACACACACACACACACACACACACACACACACACACACACACACACACACACACACACACACACACACACAGACGGAACTTAATGAGAACAGGCTGAGCAGAACCCAAAGCCAATCTCCCTCACGTAATCATGCTGGCCTACGACGGCGTTCATCAGCAAGCTCTTCACTTGCTCTTTGGCTCTTTTGGCAATTTCCAGATTAATTTTCATCTTTGTGACGCAGAAGTACATTAATTCTGACAAAGAGAGGAAATATGGTTTTATGAAAGGTTCTTTTTCTCTTGTTGGTTTTATTGGAAGTTGGAACGCACATGTTCATCTGAACTTGTGAGGGCCTGCTCTTGGGGTCCAACGAGGACCTCCCTGGAACTCTCTCGCGTATACTTGCTCACCGAAGATAGGCGATGTACGAGCTCACAACGCGTCACATCGTGATGTACTGTCAGCTTGTAGATCGGCAATTTTTGGAGCGCGACTCAGAATCAGACGGCCAGGTCCTCACCGGAGTTCGTCCGCAAGCTCTTCACTTGCCCCCTCCCCCTCACCCTGATTGGACCTTTTGTGTCCAGGTTCATTTTTCCCTTTGTGAAACTGAAGTACATTTAATTCTGATGGAAAATGTGGTTTTTATAAGAGGTTCTTTTTCTCGTATTCATTTCCTTGGAACACACATGTTCATCTGAAATTGCGAGGGCTCTCCATAATAATTACAAATAACTGTGACTGTGCTTTCTTTTTGTCAGGAGAAATGAGACAGAGATGAAAGAGTGAGGAGAGGAGAGGTGAAGAGAGGAGTACACTGTTCTCGTAAATCCTGTAAACCCCAGCATCAAAATTCTGGGGAAAACTCATATATTGAAAATAGCAGATTGACAAGCTCACTGTGAGCTTATCGATCGGCTATTTAATGTCGAGCGAAAGTGAACTGAAAATACACTAGTATAGAGCCCTGAGGTACTCCGCTCAACAACGTATGTTTGAGTGGTTGCTACACTCTGTTACTTTCATGTCCTACCCCAGATTTGAACCCAGATCCCTTGCGCAAGTGCTGACATATTTACCACTGAGCTGATAGAGCCTGTCCGTTTGCCCAGGGGAGAAATTTAATTTTGACCTTCAGGCAGCACCAGTCAGCCAGTAGTGGCCACAACCAGACCACAGGGAGACCAAATACAACCACCTGTAAAAGTGTTACAGTATATTGTATTAACATACTCTACTGTACAGATTGGTCAAAATAGCATTTTATTGTGTAGCCTTAACACAGTTTAGCAGAGCCAGCAATCACAACACACAGCTCTAGATATTCTAATTTGCTTAAACCTGATCATACATGTTTGTACCATCAGCATACTCTGCTATTAAATCCGTCACTCAACTGCGGGAAAACTTTGGAAAATACATTGAAGGAGTGCTAGTTCAAGTTAAAAACAAAACAAATGTAGTGACTTGACTAATCATACTAATTGATTGTGATTGGTTTGGATGAAGAAAAAACAATTCTTTTTGTGTGTTTTTGTTTTACAATTCAATAATGTTTTGTTAATATGCAGGTTTCATCCAAGTTAGACAATAATTCCTCGTGCTTTTCAAAGTGTCCTTGGTGTAACACAGGCTCAAAACCACTTGCAAGTGAAATCACCCAATGAGATAAGTCTAATTGTATCTTCTCATCAATGTAATTCAGATTCTATCTAAGATGTGCCAAGATGTGCGTGTGAGATGAGAGGAGCTCTGCTATACATAAAACATACCGGATTTTTGGTACCGACATGGGTCACACTGTACAAGTGGGAGAACGTTCTCCCACAGCTGCAGTCGAACTACATTTATAAATGTAAGCTAGAGAGAGAGAGAGAGAGAGAGAGAGAGAGAGAGAGAGAGAGAGAGAGAGAGAGAGAGAGAGAGAGAGAGAGAGAGAGAGAGAATACTAGGGGGATGAAAGATGATTACAGTAAACATTGAACAGAACAGAGAAACCCTGACCCAGGAGAATAGGCAATAGGGACTGTACCGAACCAGTGACATCATGAGAGACAGACAGGTCATTGAAATGAGAAAAAGAAAGATAGGAACAGTAATGAAATCGAACACAGAGTCCCTGAGAGACCAAGAAAGGGCAGAGAATAAGAGAGCAGTTGAAGAGACAGAGAGTGCTTGACAGACAGAAGGAAAGAGAGAGAGAGAAAGAGGGGGGATACAGAGAGTCAGAGTGGTGATCTGTCAAAACATAGCCCCCGTCCTCAGCTCGGCACTGCATTCCAGGGTAATTGAGCGGATGATTAGTCTAACAATCACCAACACAATGCCAGCTGTCTGAACGTGAACCTACATAAATACAGACACCACGATGGAGAGGAGAGGAGAGACATGAGAGGAGAGGAGAGGAGAGGAGAGGAAAGGAGAGGAGAGGAGAGGAGAGGAGAGGAGAGGAGAGGAGAGGAGAGGAGAGGAGAGGAGAGGAGAGACATGAGTGGAGCGACATGAGTGGAGCGGAGGGAGAGGAGGGGACATCATGAGAGGGGACGAGGGGACAGGACAAGAGAGGAGAGGCATATGGCAATCATAATCTCTCTTCCAACTCAATTTCTCCTCCCCATTCCATCCCTTTATCCTTCAATCCCCCCATATCCCTCCCACCCCTTTTTCTCTCACATCCATGTGCCAGCTCCTCTCTCCCCAAATAACTGGGGTAATTGGAGCCAATTTGCCTGCCTTGTGCAAGTATTAGAAGTATTAGGGGTATTAGCGAGTGGCTCAGTCCTCACCATCCGGCCTGTGTCAACACCAGCGCCTAATGATGCATGCTGGGAGGGTATGAGAGCACTTGTCCCTCACATTAGCCTGATTGGACAGTTTTCGTGCTTTAAGTGTCACCTGATCTCTCATTATAGGAGCAAGTGCAGGACACCCTGATAGTTGGTAGGGGGAACAACACAAGGGGGAATTAAGCCCAGTGGTCAAACAGCGCTTCTTAAATTGAAAAGGGAAAAAATATTTTCGGATAAACATATTGTCTTGTTCTTTTTTTGTGTGCATTATTGCTTCATTTGGATGTAGAGAGAGACCGGAAACAGGGTGCAGAGAGAGGGGAACGTGAGACAATATACGGGAGTCCAAATGGTTGAGCCACCAGGCAACCCCCATGAAACATTATTTGAAAAAGAGAATTAAGCCTGATTCTGAAAGAATTTGAAGTTGGCCACGAAACTGGGATGTACAGGGGCAGTTTCAGATCTCTGCAATCCTTCTAATCAAACCCAATGGCTCCATTTTACACACACACACGACTTGACAACCAGTTCAGTGGCATCGACGCTGTTGTTCACAAACGTTTCTCCGCTTTATTCCCTCACAGCAACGGAATGCACCGACTGACTTCGGGCTCAAAATATATCACTTCAGGATGTTTAATTAGGGCTCAGTGTTAAAAATGTGCCCGTCTCCGTTTCAACCACAGCGGCTGATGTTTATATGTACAATCCCGTATGGCACAGGGGCAGGGGGAATATTTGCGCAAGGCTGCGTGGCATGCATGTGGTCTGTTGGAACTAAGCAGCTGAGTTGAATCCGAGTTGTTAAATCAAAGTTGGATACACAGTGGAGACCGCAGGCCCAGATCAACGCTAATGTGCCTGTTTAGAAAGTACGGTAAGAATATCCACCCTGAACGACGGCCAGTCAGATTCCAACTGCTGCCCACACACAGTGCTGCGAGGAAACACGCCGTACCACTCACTACCATCGATTCATTGTCTTGAACTTTTTCCTTCTCTCCAGCCATGTTCCTCCCGCTCTCCAGCCCCTCTCCGTCTCTCTGACTAAACCCATAGTTTACACATCCTATCATCGACACTCAAAATGAAAGGCGGCTCCCATGCAGAGAGTGTGGGGGGTTTGGAAGAGAGATCGGCTTATATAGAGGGTGAAACTGAATGGACGGACAAAAACACCAAAAGCAAAGACTGCAACCATATTTCTGATGTGAATTTTATATCTGTCTGTCTGTCTGTCTGTCTGTCTGTCTGTCTGTCTGGCTGTCTGTCTGGCTGTCTGTCTGT
>NC_137618.1:39101937-39104437 GCF_963280865.1 Gymnoscopelus braueri
ACAAATCAAGCACAGGTGATAAACATTAAACATAAACCTGCCATACATGTCTCTTAGTCCGTTTTTCTTGCGCACGCGCTCGCTCACACACACACACACACACACACACACACACACACACACACACACACACACACACACACACACACACACACACACACACACACACACACACACACACACACACACACACACACACACACACACACACACACACACACACACACACACACACACACACACACACACACACTCACACACACACACACACACACACGCGCGCATACATTCCAGCTACTGTACCTCCTGCCCTGCCCTGACAGTGATTGACAGGTGTTTGCAGGGCCACTCTCAGAGGGACGTGGGTGTCCCACCCTCCTGTCACGTCCTGCCTCCCATGAGGCCTTTGTGACCAAAGGCAAGGTGGCAGGAGCAGTGAGGAGCATGTCAGAGCAACAGGAAGAGGATAACTCTCTCTCTCACTCACTCTCTCTCTCTCTCTCTCTCACACACACACACACACACACACACACACACACACACACACACACACACACACACACACACCCCTCATACACTTTCTCCCAGCCCCCCTGTGAGAGGCGTCGGGCCAACGATAACTTCCGGGACGAGTGGTGGGCTCCCCCCCCCCCCCCCCCCTCTCAGGTGTCTCTCACCGGGGCTCAGTACCCGGAAATGCCAGGAGGTCTCTATCCTGTTGTTCTGGCCAGATGCCGGTGAGAGAAAGCCAAAGAGAGAGTGATGTTGGATGGAAACATGCAAAAAAGATTGGTGGGGGGGGCAAGGAATTAGGGGTGCAACAGTTAATCGAACTCAATGTGATCGATTGTGGAAACTACTTGAGTTTAATAAAATGATAGATATTTGGCAAGGCGAGCAGTAGCTGACTTTTGTGCAACACCGTTGTACGACAAAGTACCGGGATTAAGTGATTAATCAGACTAATCAATTTAGTAAATTATACAACATTTATTAGGATTTGTCATGCAGATTCGTGCTTTGCTTATTTGATTTTTGTATTTGATTAATCGAAAGAGCAATCATTGGAATAATTGCTCAGAAGGATAATCGATAGTTGCAGCACCAACGAGGAATCTGAAGAGCCGGATGAGGAAACAAGGCAGATTGAACCGGAGGAAGCGTGTATTGTTGTGTGTGTGAGTGTTCTCGTGCGCCATGTGTGCACATTGGTGTCCGTGCGGAATGTGTGTGCGATAAAGCCTCTCGGCGGCGCTCTCTGGCCACAATGGTGTCATTGACGCGCGGGAGAAGAGAGGCCTTTGTTTGACCATGAGGAGTGACACCACACAGTGTTGTGAATGCCCGGCATCGCTGGCATTCCTCAGTCCATGCCCTCCGCTGGGCTCTCTCGGCTTATCAGGGATTCCACTCCTCTCTGACTGCCCACGCAAGTGTGTGTGTGTGTGTGTGTGTGTGTGTGTGTGTGTGTGTGTGTGTGTGTGTGTGTGTGTGTGTGTGTGTGTGTGTGTGTGTGTGTGTGTGTGTGCGTGTGTGTGTGTGTGTGTGTGTGTGTGTGTGTGTGTGTGTGTGTGTGTGTGTGTGTGTGAGTGAGATAGTCTTGCTAACACACACAGGAAGATGCAAATGAGCTCAGGGAGGAGAATAGAGCCTCTGTAAGGTTTACACGTCTCTGCTCAATCTCTGGTTTTGGCTTCATTATTGAGTTGAGATTTGGATGTTATTTTTTTGCCTGCATGGGTCCCAGTGGATCGTGGTCTGCAGGCTTCGATTTGTGGGGAGGTCCATGCCTTTGCTTTTAATATCACACACTAGCCATTCATTTTCATGGCCACTGGGGATATGTTTTATCCCTGCCTCTGGTCAGACTGAATTAAAAGCAAGCATTTCTCCCTGTTTCCTTTACAAATCGAACCCTGGTGGTATGTCACACACAATAAAATCTGGGTGGTACCTAAACTCTGAACACTTTCAGAATTAAATCAACTAACTAGAGTAAATTAAATTAACTAATTAGCTCTCCTGTGCAGTCCTGCACCACACTGAACGTTGGAAATTAAACAGCCTAATAAGAATTTTAACAATGGGCCTCATGAAAAAACAACAACAACATACTTTTCACACTTCATTTGAAATGCACGCCATGCTCAGTGGTCAATTACATTGTTGGATTATAGTTTTTTGTTTCAGGCCATTTGATGGGACCTTAAAATGGACAAACAAGTGTCTTAAGTTGAATGTGGTGTAATGAACAGGCGCCAGGTGTGCTGATTTGAGTACCACCATTCTACGCTTTATAAAAGTATGATGCAACCAATAAGCTAAATTAAAAACAGAACAAAAACAATAAAACAGTCAGGTGTCTTTGAGCGCTGCATCTCAAAGCAGCAGGCTGGGCCTCGCCTCAGATGGAGAATGGAGGAGATGCAGGGCCAGCCAGTTCTGCCTTAATAAACGTACACATCTGTATGCTTGCCTGTTTCTGTGTGATTGCGGGTGC
>NC_137618.1:39114437-39155825 GCF_963280865.1 Gymnoscopelus braueri
GTGAAAATAGCAGATCTACGTACAAGCTTTTTTTGTATTAAAAAGGTCTTAAAGGTCCTTAAATTGTCACTTCACTATCATCTAGGGACCCCCCCCCCCAATCATGTGGGGACCCCCCTGGGGGTCACGGCCTGAAAAGGTTGAGAACCACTGCACACTGCACAAAGACAAGCCAATTGTAAATTGAAGCTCTTTTTTTGTGTGTTGAAAGTGCCCCCTTTATCTCTGATCACATACTGACATCTTCTGGCCAGTGTGTGTAACTACATTCTGTCTGAAGGGTGGCTGAAGGGGGAAACAGAGGTTCATCCATCAGCCATAGAAAAGTAATTTCCCTCAAAACGTCAAAACTGAAATTAGCTAAAGTTGGGGTCCATTTGTAACGATCTGCCCCGAGCGAGTTTTAAATGAAAAGCCTGATTACTTTTTTGCACCTTCAATAAGTGCAGAATATTTCATAGTATTCAACTCACTCATTTGGGGGTCACCACCAGAATCAGAATTTAGAATCACTTTATTCGCCTGATGTAGAGTAATTAGGTCTAGGGGGCATTGGTGCAGTGAACCTATCGTCCACCACTTAGAGGTTGATATAGCCTACTTTTAGTTTACTTGTCTATTTCCACTGGATACTTCTTCTCAAGTTGGCCTACACATATTCCTACATTTTAGGACTTATAATTACTTCGCAGATTTAAGACAAAACATCCATTAACTGACAGATAAACAATGATGTATTAGGTTAACATAACTATAGTTATGTTAAGTAACCGTAACTACCCAGCAGCAGATATGGTATTGGTGGCCTAAAATCAGCCCTATCTTACCAGCTGCAAACTCTGCATAATGAAGGTACTTTTAAGTTGTAATATATTTTGATGCCAATACTTTTACTCAGTGAAATTTTTTATGCAGGTCGACAGGACTTATATCAACAGTCAAAGTAGGCTAATATACTATTTCTTTCTACATTATTTGATAATCTAAGTAGGCTACTTCTTCCACCAGTGCATATGCTATAGCTTACAATAATATCTTTATGATAATGATAATTAATTGTATTTGTATAGCACCTTTCAAAACAAAGTTCCAATGTGCTGCACAGAGCTAGGTTAAAAACAACAGACAACAAAGCTAAATAAAAAAACTGATTAACAACATTAGAGTGTGTACAATCACATCACGAAGGCCCGATCACCCCGGGTAACTGGATGAGTATTAGGGGCCGCCAGGAGAGCCTTATCTGAGGATCTAAGGAAGATTTATGAGGGGACAGCATGTCAAATATATAAGTAGGGGCCAGCCCATGCAGGGCTTTGTAAGTAATAAGTAACATTTTAAAATCGCTCACAGGCAGCCAGTGAAGGGCAGCTATAGTATGGGTGTGATATGGTCCCGTTTCTTCGTATTAGTAAGCAATCTAGCAGCAGAGTTCTGTATCAATTGCAAGCAATTGCATGACTTTCTTGCTAAGGCCGGAGTAGAGGGAGTTGCAGTAATCAAGGCATGATGATATGAGGGCATGAATGACCTTTTCGAGGTCGGGGGCTGACAAATTTTCGCAATATTCCTCAACTGAAAGTAACAGGGTTTGGACAACTGTTGTTACTTGTTTGTTAAAAGAGAGGTCGGAGTAAACAATCACACCCTGCAGATTACGGGCTGCAGGTGTGACATTTGCGGAAAGGGAACCGAGTTGTAAGTGGAGGGAGAGGGTTGAGCTAGGGGGGCCGAATAAAATGATCTCTGATTTTGACTCATTTAGCTGAAGGAAATTCTGGGTCATCCAGTGCTTGATGGCGGAGAGACAGGCCAGAAAAGGCGTGACATATTTCCTGAACCAGGTTTTGGTGGAATGTAAAGCTGTGTATCATCAGCAGAGCAGTGAAGGTTTATGTCATGGGTGCAAATAATGTTACCAATGGGAAGCATGTAGATAGAGAACAACAGCGGGACACCTAGGATTGATCCCTGTGGGACCCCGCATGTGAAGGGGGCCCGAGAGGAGGAGGCCTCTCCGATTACGACGGCAAAGCTCCCCCGCATGTGAGGTATGAGCTAAGCCAGTCCAGTGCCACATCCTTGATACCAACCCAGTGCTCTAATCTCTCAATTAAAATGGAGTGGTCTACTGTGTCAAAAGCGGAGCTAAGATCCAGGAGGAATAACACTGAGCAGTCCCCAGTGTCAGAGCCAAAGGCAAGGAGTAAATCATTAGTGAACTTTAAAAGAGTTGTCTCAGTGCTGTGGAGGGTGCGGAAACCACATTGAAACTTTTCAAAAGCACTGTTAAAATTCATAAATGAAATCAATTGATTGAAACTACTTTCTCAAAAAAAATTGTTAAAACTGCTTACATTACATATTATACACATTCTGAATTATAGCAGAAACATGGAAATTAAATAAAAGTCATACCGAATTTGTCTGCCTGAGTTAATTGAGGTGGTCCATCTTGTACTGTACAACATTAGGGAAGATTCCTCAGCGGTTGTAGTCATGGTTGTAGTAGGTAACACCAACGGACCTGGCAACCCAGATATTATGTTGATCACGTGACTAGTGTCACGTGGTTGTCTGTTACACATCCGCCAAGTTTGGTTGTGTTGTTGTTGTTTCCATGAATGATCAACACATATGAATGAATGTGTTGATGATCGTATGTGAACTTCTCCTGTCTTCACTATGAGCCTCCATCCAGAGACCGACGTGGACCAGACAGTAGAGAAATTAAAGCAGAGATATCTGAACAGGAGGAAACAACAGGTTCGTCTGGTAGTGTTTATGTAACTGCTTTACAGTGGCGGAAGAAGTACTCACATGTATTACTTAAGTAAAAGTATCGATACTGCAACGTAGAAATAGTAAAGGTCCTGAATTAAAAATGTACTTGAGCAAAAGTACAAAAGTATTGGTATCAAAATGTACTTAAATGTAACACACGTAGAAAGTAGGCTACTCATTACGCAGACTGTCCCATTTCACAAGTTTTCAAATGTATAAAATGTATACAAATCTTTAAAAAATATCAGATCTACAAGCTCACAATGCGTCACGATGCAACGCATTGTGTGCTTGTAGATCTGCAATGAAGTGGTTAATGTATGTTTTGTAATAATAATCAAATACAAATAAATCTACAAAGTAACTAGTAACTAAAGTTTTCAAATAATTGTAGTGGAGTAAAAGTACAATATTTGTCTCTGAGATGTAGTGGAGTAGAAGATAAGTTCAGCAAATTGGAAATACTCCAGTAAAGTAAAAAAATACCTCAAAATTGTACTTAAGTACAGGAGCTATAAGTTTATCTCAAAGTGTATTGCCAAAGCCTTGAGAAAACACAGTTGTCCAATTTTAGTTATGGCAGTACGTACATTTATTGATATGATAATGCGCTGGCCTGGGGGAATCCAATGTCTCAACTCAAACTTTATTTATATAAAGCACATTTAAAACAACCGTGGCCGACCAATAGTAAGTGCTGTGTACAGCTCAATGGAACAAAACTAAAATAAGAGAATAGCTTAAATTAACAAACACGGAAAAATAAATACACTAATTAAATACAAAAACAATGGCATGTAGTACACAGCAAAGGCCAGGGTTTCAGCTCAACTAGAATTGAATTAAAAACCCTCTATGGACTGGGCAGATCTAATGTGGACCTCAAAGCTCTAGCAGAGGTGTGACAATGGAATACATCGAGTCGAGTGGGCACCTAAACATTGTGGGCACCTCAATGTTAAATTGTCTTAAAAGTAAATAAAGAATGAATGTATGGTTTGGAAAGTCGTTAGAAATAATGCAAAGTATACGTGATTTCACGATTTGAACATCATGTACTTTATTATGAGACCTAAATTTACCCTTCAACTTCTTCTTTATGCCCAAAATGACTGCTTATCCACAGGTTGGTATCAATTTGTAGAAATTGTAGAAATGTTACGTCTTAAATGTCATTGAAAATATTATTATACGTATTTGGCCTCCCATTTATACAATAAATGTAAATGAAAAAATAAAATGTAAAATACATAAATATAAAACAAATGATGCCCAGAGTTCACATGGTCCCACTATTCCGCTTACCGTGACAATGTATGAGTTCAGCCATGTACAGTGGTGTTTGTGTTGTAACGTTCCTGCTTTTGACACAACAACTGGACTTGTGAAAATACTCTGTTAAATAGGAGTGTTGTAGTCAAAAACATTGCTTGAGTAAAAGTGCCGAAGTATTGGCTTCAATATATATACTTAAATTCGTGGTTATCCATTCCTCTGTGGTATGTTCAAGGTTCACGTTATGTTTTTATGTTGACATCTTTTGTACGGGTTCTACCACACGCCTGAGCAACCACATTACAGCCATGTGGTTGCTCATTTAACCGTGACTTTTGTAAGTGACTAAATTCTGTACGCAGCCATTTGCTTTACGTCTGTTAAAATATGTTGTCACGTTTTCTAGTTGCCATCAGGCGAGAATAACATCCTTGGGATCATTCACACGCATAGTGGTGGTGAGTGAATTATAATCATTCAGATTTACAATCTTGTGTTGTTGTTGCATACAGATTTTTTGGTAACTTGTTTGTCTGTTGCAGAAGTGTTGGAGCCCATCAGGTATAAGCTACCTACCGAAGAGATGAAAGGCTATAATAGAGCTGTACAGGATCTGTTCAAGGCTGTGACCAACCCCCTTGACTAGTAAGTGTCGTGTGTGTGTGTGTGTGTGTGTGTGTGTGTGTGTGTGTGTGTGTGTGTGTGTGTGTGTGTGTGTGTGTGTGTGTGTGTGTGTGTGTGTGTGTGTGTGTGTGTGCCAGAGAGTGTGTAATAAGTATGATTAAAATTATAACCAAAGATGATTATGCCTTTTCCAGTTTAGGCAATGAATGTGCTCTGCATGATGAGCTGAGCTGGGCTGATTCTCTTCAGGATTCTCAAGTGATCGTTACAGAGACAGGTGTGTGTGTGCCTTGGTGTGTCTTTTAGTGCCCAACCGATGGCAGATATTTGAGGCCGATTACCGATTGTTACGCTCCTTTGTCTAAGGGTAAAAGAGTGTAACAGAAAAGCAGGCGGAGACAATGTACAGAATACAAATAAAGTGATTAATTCACTAGAGTACACTTGAATTTAAGAAGAACAAACGCAAATAACAAACCAAAATCCTGCACTTAACCCCCTGTCCTATAATCCTAACCAAACAAAAAGACAATAACTAAACCTACTTACCTAAACAAGTTCATAAATAAAAAGGACATTTTAATCTCTGTGATAATATTTAAAAGCGCATGTCTAAGCTTTATACAAACTGAGTGAAAATACACAACCAAGGTTTTAACAACCAAACGAATACAGAGAACTTAAGTGTTACAAACACAAAGCAAATAGACAATACAGTCAAACCGTCAAGATAACTATCGATAACCTAGTGGCAAAGTATTTTAACGAAGGCAACAACAACGGTTAGGTGGGAGAACGAGGACGGGTCAAGTCTCCTCTCTCCGCTGTTTAGCTGTGTCGTTCCTCGGAGCTGGTATCAAAGAGTTAGGGTTTTGTAGGAATCCGCTATCCGCAGCAGCCAACGGCGTCATAGGAACATCAGTGGAGCTGACCAATCCGCAGGGATTGGGAACCACTTCCCATTCTGGTGATTATCAATTTGATAGCTGTCAATTTCCCACCGGCATAAAGCTGTCAGTGCCAATTTCTCAATGTGAACAGACATCAACTCTAAACCTCTACACCTCTACCATGCAGGAACACAGACATTACACAAAGTATTACAAAATAATACAAAATGCCAAACAACATGAATAAATAATACAAAATACGGCTGGCCGTAACACAGATGGTAGTCAAATAATGGCTGATATATCGGTCTGGCTCTAATGTATGTGAGTGATCCAGTTGCCACGGTGACTTTCAGATGTTCAATCAATGTCTTATTGCAGAGAAGGCTGACTACCGATGTTTGTTTCCAGTTATGGCTCAGAATTAGGCTGCTTCACTCATGCTGAATTTGTTATCCAGTCATAACATAACAGTAACAGTCAAGCAATTATATTTTATTAACATTATTGGCCTTAATATGTAGTCAATGTGTCATTGTTGGCTACTAATGCAGTCGTCGTCATCACTGTCTGGATCTCGTACAACCATTCTACATTACCAGGCTAACATTTAAAAGTAAGGGGGAAAAAACAACCTGTGTTTGTGGTTCTATCAGCATCAGACATCACATGCTGCATCAAAGGGCAAAAATGACAACCACTGGCATCTGAAAATGTCCTTAGCTCGAACTCAGAGGGAGGGGATCAGTTCAGGTTATTCTCTTGTTGAATACATTGCTGATATTATAATACGGTATGTGCCCCCCAAATAATGGACACATTACCGGTAATTCAAAGTAAAAAAATAAAAATAAAAAAAATAAGTTTTAAAATACCTGTAGATTTAGCAACATTTACCCACACTGAATGACTGCAAATTTGAAATGCTTGGTTTAACTAGAAGTAATGTGGTCCTATGTTGGGAACTAGAGGATTCTTTCTTTCTTTCTTTCTTTTTCTTTTATAAGTCTTTCTGCTTGCATCTATTTATATTGTTATCATAATGTTAGTATACAAATACTGGCACGGTGAGCTTGCATTCCATTGAATAACTGTATTGTATTGTAATTGTAATAATAGAGTGTTTGTTCAGTAACAGGGGTCTCCTTGTCTGTCCAGCTCTTCAGTAATCAAGAAATACATTTTCAGGTTGGGATAACAATTTAATCCAATCAGGAGAAAGAACTTATACAGGGTACTGGATAAAAAAAGTGAGATTTGAAGTGATGGTAAATGATCAGGCAGAATTGGAACTGAAATACAAGTAATAAATGATCTTTGTCAGGTTCTATCGTCTGATTGGATGAAATTTGTGACCCAACTGAAAATGGGGAGAGAAGCTGGAGAGAAGGGGAGTCCCATGTTACTGCCAAACGATTAACAGCAGTGATTACTATCAGAATAAAGAGGTTTAACTTTTTAACAAAAAGCCTTTTGTTTTAACTAAAAGATATTAACCCATTAAGACCTGAAGCAATTCTTACATTTATTTTCTAAATCCTAACAGTTTTTTGAAAAAGATCAGAAAAATATTTTTTCAAGATTTTTCAAAAATGGCAGATCTACAAGCTCATAGCGCGGCACTCGGTGCCGCGCTATGAGCTTGTATATCTGCTATTTTTGAATAGCCAAAGAAATCTAAAGTGACACAGATGCGTTCCAGGTATTAAGCATCTTTAACAACCTGCAACCTTTACCATGTGTCCAGATGTGACCTTGCCCTCTTGTCTGAATGAGAGCCTGGGGTCTCGAGACACTGCAGCGGGTGAGGGCAGTGGCGGACGGAGGAGGGGGCGTCGGCTGTTCGATTCCTGCCCCCCATCCTCCTCTATGCTAGGAACCATCTACCAGGAGATGATGACTGTCTATGAACAGCTGAAGGTGAGAGGACTGATACGGCAGTCCAGTGGACTGGACATATGATGGGTTCAGAACCTCTCTTTTGTTTGTTTTTTACCTGTGTGATCTGTGAGTCCTTCAAGGTCTAGTATTACCACAGCATTAGAGATTCCAGACAATGTATACACTTCTGTAAGAACACATCAGGAAAAGCTTAAGTTGTTAAAGTGTGTGTGTGTGCGTGCGTGCGTGCGTGTGTGTGCAGGCGGAGCGTGTAAGCCAACAGCAGTGGGAGCGGGAGCTTGAGGGGAGAGAGAGGAGGATACAGCAGCAGGAGGAGGCCCTGGGGAGGCTGACCGGTCTGGAGGAGGTGGTGCACACCCGTATCCTGGACCTGCAGCAGGTTGAGGATCGATTCAGCTCCATGTCAGCACACATACTGCCGCTGTACCTGCTGATGTTGAAGCTTTATTTACTGTGTGTGTGTCTGTGTGTTTCACCAGAAACATCAGCAGGAAGTGAGTCAACTGCAGGCGTTGGTCCGTGACAGGAGCAAGGAGAACCGTAGGCTCAAGTCCAGCTTTGAGACCATCAAGGAGCTGAATGAGAACATGAAGAGACAGGCTAGTACCTAAAGTCTAGGATCTTGAATCCTTATTCGGTTAGAGCCTGACCAATGTCAGATGTTTGACCACCAATTACTGATGTTTTGACCCATATATATATATATTTCTTTTAAAAGTGCATCATTTTATGGTAAATTTGAAAAACTCTATTTGAGAACATTTAACTTATAAGCTAACAACTGAATAAATACATAAATAAAAATTAAATGAAGCATTTTTTTATTTATTTAACCACTTCAAATATTTTCCAACAAAGATTGAAAGGTTAGAAATCAGGACACATCAGCTGCGTAGTTGCAGGTACAGATCTTGTTAAAAAAATCAAATGATGCCTCATACTGTATATCGGTCTGGCTCTACAAACGGTTGCATTTTATATATTTTGTATTTGCCTAGAGTGTATGTTAACCCCTCTGACCACAGGGGGGCACTGTGATATAAGACATCTGCATTTGGATGTTGGTCTGACCTGTTTGTAATGATAGCATGTTTGTATTCTGTGCATAGTGGCCCCCTGTGGATCTGCGATCAGAGGACAGTCTGTCATTGTCACAGCTTTTCAATTACAAGCGTCCCCATCTCAGTAGATGGCGGCCCTGGGTTTTTGACGTTGTGATTGGTGCAGATTGTGCATAAACCCTGTCCCAAATGTCCCGTATGACCGTCCATGTTTGTGAATGTGCAGCTGAACGACGTCAGTGATCAGAATAAGAAGTTGGAGCTTCAGTCCAAGAGGGTGCAAGCTCGTTTGGACAACCTCCAGGTATTAAACACTCTCAACCTGGCGGCCCTATTTTGGACTCGTCATTATAGGCAAACATTTTCCAAAACTGCGAAAGTAGCAGATCTACATTATCATTGGCAGTTACTGGCAATCTGAGATTGTAGATCTAGTATATAAGGGGCATAAGTGATTAATAAACTAACTCCATATGCATGGAGTTAGTTTATGTACCATGTGTTCATACCTTTGGTTAGTGGGAGATTAGTTCATATTTGACAAGCGGGTCAACTTGGAGGAATTTGGTGTTTTCCATTGCACTTCCCTCTAAAATAAATTGAAATAAACATGCCTACAAAAGCCTGCCTTTCAGCATACGTTCACAGGTTCGCTACTTACAGACTTAACTGAAAGTGACGTACTGTCGAAGGAATGCTTATTTTGACAAAGAGCATATGATATATTTGTTGCCTTGCTAGTATGTACTTTCAACCTCACACGAATGTGAATGATAGCCGCATTGTTTTTCTACAGAGGAAATATGAGCAGCACATGACGGCACCGAGGGGCCGCGAGAACACGTGCGTAAAGACCACAGAGGCCGGTAGGCCGTTAAAACGCGAGAAAAACGCGCCCTCTGGAAACCCCGGCAACAAGGTACACCGAGAACACTGCTGGATATGTTTTCACACATAGTTAGGGTGTGTGCATGTTGGGTCGTTCATTTAGGGCTTACTATTATTCTGATCAGCTGGCTTTGACGTAATTGGGTTTACACATGTGTTTGTTGAGAAAACACCACACACATCATTTAACCAGCCCCCCACCACACACACACACACACACACACACAGACACAGACACAGACACACACACACACACACACACACACACACACACACACACATGCACACACACAGTATATATACACACACACACACACAAGTTCATAAACAGGCTGAAAAGCTTAGTAAACACTTATTCTCCGCAAGTCACACACCCTCTGCCAAATAACATGATGAATCTACGTTTGTGCTGCTGTTGTTATTGTTGTTGTTGGTTATGGTAACCCTAATGACAATATCAATCACTGATGACTGTAAAACTACCAGACTCTTTACCCCCATCCCCTCAGGGCACTTCTGCTCCCGCCCCCATGAAGCTCCTGGCCCTGCTATTGGACTGGCTGCTTGACGGACAGACATTCTCTCCATTGGCAAGAGACAAGGGGAACATTCTAGGCCAGTGCTTGCCTCCAGAGGTCTTGCACAATGAGAGATGCTCCAAGGTGGTAAATTATTTCATTCTGTTTTATGACAACAGTCAGTTGTACTAATTGTATATAATTTAGAACATTTAAAACTTTTGGGTCACAAATTCCTGTGGTCCTCTGTTGTTCTTGGGTTGCCAGGTGTTGCCGTTGTTAGCGGAACAGCTCCATCAGACCCCTTCATCGGAACCATTACTCCTCCTCAACCTCCTGCGGTTCATCTACTGGACGCTGAGACACATGGACACTAACACTCAGGTACAACCTGCCTAAAGACCATAATACACACAAATAAATGACTGAAGGGAGAGACACTCTAATTTAATAATTGATCAAGTTTGTAGGAGAGATTGTACTAGCGTCCCATGACTTTATGGTTGCCAGCAGACCCGTTGAAAGGGTGCGTTACGACCAGGGCAGGAATCTGTGGCCCCTCAGTTTGGCCTTGTGCCCTTCAAAAAACGATGTGTCCTGAGGCCAGAGTGATTTCACTGTTTTCTCCTCTGCCTCTTTCCTCTCAACATGTTGAGAAGCAAGAGTGAAACAAGTGATTGGATCACAAGGCTATTATATAGCAAGCGTTTCTTCCGCATTCTACATTTACAATGGAAGGCTATGGGAGTGTCATAACTCTCTCAATAGCTCTGGTTGCCAGTATGCACAGGAAACTGTAGCCAGCCTGAAGCTCTACGGTAGCCTATCGTTATCGTGCAATTTCAAACCACTGTAGTATTGGTTAATTTGGTCAGCCATGGTGATCATTATGTAAGCAAACATGCCATATAGGAACGGTGTGGCATTTGGCGTTTCATGTGGATCTCGGACTTCATGTGGCCAGCCTGTGATGGAATTGTCTGACGTCAGTTGCCTATGACGTATAACTCCTAAGTTTCAGTCCAGCCCCGTTGACTTATTTGTAAAATTAAAGATAACTGTTACAAAAAATATATAAAATATATGTGAAAAATAATGTATGGAGGTACTAAGTTGGTCTACTGAGATTAGCACCAGTCAGACAAACAAACAGAAAGACAGATGGACAGACACACAAGATTAATGCCTGGTGCAGATTCTTAAACATACATGATCAAAAAAGGAACATCCGCAATTACAAAATAAGTGTTAAATCTTCTAATGCATCGCAGCAGCAATCACAGATACAAACACATTTCGGCACTTCTGACCTTCGCCAGCGTTTACGTCAGAAGGGCCAGAATGCGTTTGTATGCTTTGATTGGTGCTGTGATGCATTAGAAGAAGATTTGAAACGTATTTTGTGAGTGCGGATGTTCCTTTTGTGATTATGTATGTTTTAAGAACATGCACCCGGCATTAATTACATTTTGTGAGTTATGCGTGCCAATCTGTAGGACTACTTCATATTGTTAATTTAACTCCATCAAAACAATTCCATCACTGATATGCAAGATTACATTGACTGAATATAAGTTCAAAAAATATTATCTTGTGAACAAATCGCACAAATAAATCGCCCCATGTGTGTAAAGGCCTTAACAGTGAGACACACACGCTCTTTTCAAACATAACCACAAATGCTGTGTTATTCCATTATTTTTTAAATTGGCCTGAGTTGACTGTTGGTTGCTTTCAACATCGGCAATTTTCCACTTTTAAAACATCAGATCCTCAGATGGAATATTAGCCAGTTTTTCATGTGCATCTGAAAAGTCTAACCTTTTGGCTACTGCTGGTTTGTATCTGATGGCAACATCCTGCGTCTTTTGGCAATCGATCTTCTAAACTGAACAACAAAACAAACCCAGATGCGCAGGACCGCACACCTCAACACAATCACATAACACTAAACAAAACACAGTGTTGTGGCCTGGAACTGCTTCTGCTGCCAGGTATTGATCTGGCCCCGCAGGAGGAGATGCAGCACATTTCAAAGGTGCTAGAGCCCGTTCCATGCCAGATTTCCTGATTTTGTTGAGTCCTACCACTTGTTTTGTCCTACCACTTGTCAATGTTTTGACCTGATATTTTCAAAAATAAAATTGTTAAATCAATTCTAATCAATAAAAAAAAAAGAGTAGAAAATTCAGTGGCTAGAAATCGGGTGCATAATTGCTGATACCGATTTTGTCAAAAGGTCAAATAATATATAAGGTCTGGCTCTATGCAGTAGGCCTACATTACAACAAACAGGTACACAGTTTTGCGCACACACACACACACACACACCAACCAACCATGTGTGCTCTCCTCGGCACAGAGCCGCACAACTCAGAAACGCGTGTCCATGCTGTCTATACATCCCCCCCTCACAGCAGGACAGTGCTTCATGTGTGGACGTCTTATCGAGTTTCATTTTGTCTTCACGCTGGCAGTGTTATTTTCTTCAAGGCTCCTTCCTGCCTGCTTGTCAGATGAACGGTGTAGATATTGGAACAGGCTGTCGCAGTCTCTGTAGATTTGATAAGTGTGCCTGCACTGCCTGCCTCACACGGTTTCAAATCCCCATGGGGCCAAGATGGCTTCTGACGTCTTCAACGTCTTCCACGGAAATTGAAATTTCAACAGTGCACACTGCACAACATCAGCAAGTGGGGGGATGGGGGGGGGGGGGGTGTGTGTGTGTGTGTGTGTGTGTGTGTGTGTGTGTGTGTGTGTGTGTGTGTGTGTGTGTGTGTGTGTGTGCGTGTGTGTGCATGCGTGCGACCGACCAACCAATATTGTATCTATTCTCTTTGGCTCACCATCCTATGATACATACATAGGCTTTGTTCAGACTGCAGGCAAATGCGATTTGTTTTGTGGTATCACTTGCTGAAGATACCAAATATACAAGCTCACAACGTGTCGCATCACATTCAGACTTGTAGATCAGCTATTTTCGGACAACGTCATGCGACGAGTATAATTCGGTGTCCGAGTGCTCTTTTGCTATTTAGGCTTGATAAAACCTGATCTGATTCCAATCCAGATAGGCCAACATTTTGATTTGTGCTGTCAGTGTGAACATAGCCATGGAGCGAGGTTGATCTCGACACTATAGCTTGAATAACTAGCCACTGGCCAAGGATTTCTGCAAAGGCCAAACTCGCCTCCTCTATGGTCCACAGCCTCAGCTCCACCCCTCTCCCCCCTGCCAGTCAAGCCACACGGGGCCTGGACCCTCCGTGTTTGTTTGTCAGTCTGTGTCACGGCCGCATGCTGACGCGCTTGATGTTCAACTAGAATCACATGCGGCCTTATTGCTACAGCATGTGTTCACTTTTAAGACGGCCAAAACGCGCCAGCACACATAAATGGAGGAGAGTGAATCCAAACTTCATCCACTGTATTGCCCATAGAGCGAATGAAGACTGCACTATAGGAGGGCAGGGAGAAAGACAGTGATCGAGCGAGCGTGAGCGAGAGAGGTAAAGCGTTGCAGAAACCATCATCTCCCCATGCATTTAGAAACGGATATATTTTCCCGCGGTAGACTTGATCTATAGGCTTTATTATTTAGTTAGTGAAGTTGGGGAAGGAGCCAGAAGATAGAGAGATTTTTCTTTTTTGTGTGTACACCTCCATCCAATGAAGACCATTGTAGGTTTATCACTGATATGTTTGACAGTTATATCGTTATTGTGACATACAGCAAATGCGCTCATGCATATGCCCTGTCCATTTTGTGCATGTGTGTGTGTGTTTGTGTCTGCGCACACACAGGCTGTAGCGTTATCCTCCACCTTGCGGCGTATAGGAGAGGAGGTATCTCGGCCCACAGCCCAGCCTGCAGCCCTTCAGTCTGAGGATACGGACCCCCTTCCCTGGCCCCGCAGCATCGGACCCCCCCACAGGATCTGTCCGATGTACCGAAGCCCCTGTCCTCACACACGCATCCTCTCCATCCTCATCATTCTCCGTACCGTCACACAAGGTACACACACACACACACACACACACACACACACACACACACACACACAGACAGATGTTGGAAAAATCCTCCCGAGTTCCCGTCGATGGAGGTGCAATGAATAAATTCCAATGTCAACAGGCAGTGAGTTGTTATGCAAATCCTTTGACAGAGCCTTTTTCGATGGAAATACTGCATAATTCACATCCTCTGGAACATTGTGTGATCATGTGGTAAGGTTTCTCCCCAAACATGACTTTTAGAAAAAGAACTGCCTACAAATCATTTGCACAAGTTATTTACTACCACACTCACTCACTCTCAACATTAAACCTATTCTCAGTAGGGATTGAATGGTATGAAATTTCACGGTACGGCACATCTACCAAAATACCATGTCATATAGAATTTCACGCTATACATTTCCCCCTTTTTGTATGAAAAACAAGCCAGCAAGTATTTTGCTTTGGAGGAAAATATTTCTTTATTGAACTGAAGTTGTATGCCTGCTTCTGTGTGTATCTGTGTGTATTTACCTGAAGCTCTCAAGCACTAGCATTGTAATGTTTGCATAAAAATAGGGTTAATCTATACCGTGGTCCGTGGGCAGACTGGGCACAGTATCACACAAAGAGGATCATGGTTCTTGATACTGTTTCATAGTTGTCTTGAACCCTATATACTTTGAGTTGATCAGAGTCCCCCAGGGCTCTATATAAGGCCCCCTCCTTTTTCCCCCTACACTAAATCCTATATTAAAATTGGCTAATGGGAGGGTGGCCGGCCGGCAGACCACGGCCACTTCACTCTGACTCAGACATAACCATAAACAAACCTGATACGCCCATATATAGGCAGGACCATGGCCACGTCACTTTGACTCAGACATAACCATAAACAAACCCGATACGCCCATATATAGTCATAAATGGAGATCCGGTTGCCATGTGCATATCTCTGCTGTCGGGCAGAAACCATCTCCAAAATGTTCATTTTTCAGGAAATGAAAAAAACGAAACAAAAAGTGGAGTTAGGAGGTTTTGTTCATCATAAGATTGTTCATGATAAGAACAGCTGAATGGACCTCCAAGTTCACAATGAGGTTGGAGGTCAAAAGGGGGTGGAGCCTGGAGTCAGCAAAACCAGTGAACTCCACCAGGAGTTAGCTGGTTTAGCAGAAAGTTTGAGGATCCAATGGAGTTAGCTGGTTTTGTCAGAAGCGCTTTTTAATACTTTTCATTGGTTCAATATTTTTTTTACCAACACGCAGACGTAAAGGGTGTTCAATAGTGATTTATGGAAAAAAATGCAAAAGCGTCAAAATGGAGTTAGCTGGTTTCTGCCCGACAGCAACGATATGTGGGACCGACCGACTTCAAACTCGGCGCGCGCATCGGCAAGGACTCGAGGGAGTGCGGTGCCCACCGGCGAGTAGTTCGGATATGCGGTTCAGACCCGCCCATCCGACCGATCTATATAGGCATATATATCCAGTTGTCCAGAACCGCCGATCCTGGATCGGGCCCTGAACCACCGGTATCTTAAATAGCCGATCTTTTAGTTCACAATAACGTGTTGCACTGTGACGAGTTGTGAGCTTGTAGAATGTTCACCCCAGAAAAGTGCGTTCATGTGGTTAAAAACGGTATCCTGTTACATCCCTATTATCTTAATTGCAATATGCTAATGTGTCTGCTGACACCTATGGCTTGAATGGGCCTCCTCACTCAGCTATGAGTAAAATAACATACGTGCTGCTGGGAATGACGTGTGACTGTCTACTACCAAGGCTATTGTGTTATTTATTTATGAACTCCTTCCTTAGTCATATGATGAGCAGCACAAATTCTTATACAAATTCTCAGTGTTAATGAACCCTAAGAATGTACAATAGGAACCATGCTATGCTCAGAGTTACAAATGGATAACTGAACACTGAGGTTTTTACTGTGTAGCCCTTCAAGTGGGACATGCGTGGGGAAAACGTGTCCGTGACGCAAATCATTTTCCATCTGCCACTGAAACACGCAACCTCAAAACAGTCCTGTTTACACTTTGGATTTAGCTACATGTGCCGCATTTTGGCAAGACCATCTAGTTGACCTTGACTCACACGCACCCGTATTCAGCAGAAACCGGTGTTTAACTGAGATTTGCGCCCGGGTTTGAAGTACTTTGATTGATTTGTTGTCTTATGGTAAGCCTAGTCAACGTTACTGGCAACTGGCATGGAGGTAGAGGAGTGTTATTACATTTGGGGGAGGGGGGGCATAAGTTCTTGTCTGCTTTTTCAGAACCTGCCTTTGTGGCCTGGCCAGATACATCCTGACAAAATCCCTGAGGCATCTCAACTGGCTACAAATCACACAGCCATTTTCCACATGGCCTTTTAAAAACCCAAATCAATTATTGATTAAATTGATTGGTTCAATTAGGCTAACTATTGCTCCCCTACTTCATTGTGTTCAAGCTTCTTGCATAAATGTTCTGCTACATCTTCCCATGGCCCAGTTGTATAACCACTGGGTTATCATTACTTTTACCACTGCCTCCTGGTTCCATCTCTGTTTCATAAAGTACAGTACTGCTAACTAGGCCCTCTAGGCCCTCTAGGCCTTTTCATTGCACGATAGTGCTGGAATCATTGGAATCATTATAAGGGATTAACTGCTTAACACTTAAACCCTATATACTTTGTTGACCGGCGTCCCCCAGGGGTGACTGTGTGTACGTGACCCGCTCCTTTTTTCCCTGTACACCAAATCTCTTTTTATTTTTTTACGATATTGTGTATGTTTTGGCCTTTATTGATAGTGTACAGTACATACTGTAGACAGGAAATGGGGAGAGAGAGACGGGGAGTGACACGCAGCAAAGGTCATCGGGACCGCTGGGCCACACCACATTACTTTGCAGAAAATAGACAATCTACAAGCTCACAATGTGTTGCAAAGCGCTGCATTGTGAGCTTGTAGATGTGACATTTTTGCCAAATGTTCACCTATTTTTACCGAATGTTTGCCTTTTATGACATGCCTAGAATAGGAACGCTAGAGTTAGTGTGGTTAAGCCTGTATGCTTTGTTGTATGACTAATAGCAAAAATAGCTGATCTTCAAGCTTATACATTCTGAAGACAGATTTTTTTTTTTACTTGAAATCTTTTAACCGAATGGTTTGAGAGGCTCACAACGCATTGCACTGTGACGTGTTGTAAGCTTTTAGATCTGCAATTTTTGCTATTTAAAACATTTACACTTTCGACTATTAGGACACTCCCAAAATAGGGATGCCAGGCTGAAAGTGGTTAATGATTTCACACGTGCTTGTTATCCTCCCCACTGTGCCAGCAGCCCACTTGTAATGACGTGCACTAAACAGAAGTGGGCAGTGTTGCGGTTTCAGACCCATGCTGAATTTCAGGGGCTGCAAGGTGTGTTATCATCACACATACAAACTGTACATGCGGCACTTTACCTACCTATACCATCCATGTACTGGCAAGCTCTACAAACGCTGTGCTTTCAGTGGAAACTGCGCGGAATGGATTCATTAATGAAAATCACATTTCCATGTCACTAGTAATTTGCTCAAATAGGCCAGGGGATGCTAGAGTGCAGAGGAGGGTCAAATGTAAACCTGCTTGTCATGTACTGTTCTGGCCTGCCCGCTCCATCCATCACAGCAGATACAAGTGGACAGCAGAGGGAAAGTTTGACCAGCGTTTAAGTAGCTTATCTGAGCCAGTACAGAGTTCTCAGGGTAATTTTATCAAAGTGCCATATCACATTTAGCTGCACCTGAAGTTTTCCTCCGGTGCCTCATGCACTATAAATTCTCATCGGTGTAGTTATACGTCAAATCTTGACGTGGTCTTATTAATCTCTCCATTGATAAACAGCCCATAGCATAGCCAGCTGAGTATGTTTCTATATAGCGTAAACTCTCTTCTGTCAGTGCCGCTGCCAGGTTGGCTCGCTCGCCATCTCCGGATTGACGTGAAGCTGGATTGGGCATAATGGAGAGATAATTCTTCCCCTCCAGCACTCCCATCACACACACACAGGCTTTCTTTATATACATCATAGGTACCATTTATAAGATAAAGAAGAAAACCAATATGACTCCCAACAAAAGGAAGAAAAGAGAGAGAGAGCTTTTATCTTGCATCAGGTGTAATGAAAGCCGATCGGCATGTGGGTATTTTGAAGCGCGGTCGCTCAGAACCCGCAGTTTACGATGATCTGAGAGTCAGGGTTTGGGTTTCGACAGGTAGAATGTGTTTTTAACTGGTTGCTTGTGTCAGAATGGACCATTTTAAGACTAAGGAGAGTGGAATAGTCTAGGGATGGGAGTTGGCAAGGATCTCGCAATAACATATTGATTCTTATTTGACAATTTTATATGTATTGCGATTTATTTTAACCACTTAAACCCTCTATACTAAGTAAAATGATGCTGAGCAGGGTCAACTCTGTACTTGGTGTGCTCTTTTTGCGCTCTTCACCAAAATCTTTTCCTAGTTTCACCGAGCCATCTGCTGGGTAAAGCTGTAAAAGCAATTTCCCCTCTCCTGGGGACCAGAAAATACTCCCTTTCCTTTCCTCATTAAAAAGATGCCTTTACACAGTAAAATCCTTGGTGTTAATGTATCTGTTTGTAATCCTGAGAGTGTTCAAATGGAACCAAATATACCCTTACAATAAAAAGCGCATTTATATAGATTCTTTCTCCAAAGCGTGGCTAATGTGTATCTGGCATTGGCCAAAGTACAACTCCAATGTACATGTTCCACGAAAGTCACTACGTGATTTGACTGATAAAACTGTACACCTAGTGAGACAATGGACTGCTCTAAACACACACACACAACACGCAACATTATATTTCACAGTAAACGTGAGGGTGGTCTGGGTGTTCCCAATGGAGTGGGTAGGGTCTAACTCTGAGGTTGTGGCTGTCTCTGAGGATTTTATATCTGACCCCAGTATCTCTGTCAGAGCAACTATGACAGTGTGTGGACTTGAACACCAACTTCCACTGACTACTAATGCCCGAGGTCGCCTCCTATGTGCACAACAGCAAAGGCAGCGGCAACATTGGACTGAGCTGAGACGGCAAGGGAAGACTGCATGTCTCCCTGCTGTGGACCAAATGTTGCCATAGATGAGTGCAATGTTGACTTTACTCTGAAAGGAGAGGTTGCAGGTTTTACCATCTAAACTTAATCTCTCCATCTGGTTTCCAGGCAATCATGCTCCTCACTGTATACATCATGGTCATGAACAAATAGCTGAAACCATGATGTCCCACATCTTAAATGGGTGCCATGTATACATGGGACTCTACATAAGTAGGCATGACAGAATAGTGGACTTGATATCAAAAGATATCTCTTCCATTTTCAGGTCCTCCATGCTATATAAGCATTCTACTAATGATGATCCTGTGTTCTCTAACATTACAGCTAACACCGCTGATGTCATTGTTGTTAATGAAAACCATAGGGAGGTGTTCATTCTCGAGGTCGGCTGTACCTTTGATTACAGCTTAGAGGAAGCCTTTCTAACCAAAGTGCTAAAATATCATCAGCTGGAGCCTAGGGCCTACAAATGGCCGTCCTCTCCAAAAGCAGGGCCAAACAGTTAGCAAGGTATTGCTCAGTATCAGCTGAATTTGGAGGAGGCGTTGTTTCCTTTATCCATGATTGATGTCTGCTGTGTCTGACAAGTATGTCAACTGTATTTTATGTAACAGTGATCTGCCATATACTGTAGGCACTTTGTAACTGGCTGTTTTCATATTGTCTGACTGCACTGGCAGTGTTTTATGTCCTTTGTACAAGGCATTTCTGTACTTCTGTTTATGTGGGCATAAATAAATAATTCAAATGTGTGACCGTTGTTCCTCTCTCTCCCATCCATAGCTGATGTGCTGGCCCTGGCACTGAGCAGCCTCCACAGTGAGCTGGCGTGCGAGCAGAGCCATGGTGTGTTCCTGCATTACAGCGGAGTGTGTGTGTTACTGTCCCTGCTGCGGGCAGGACGCGGGGGCCTCCACACGCCCACAGACATCCTGATGCAACTCACCACTCAGTCCCGTAAGTTCAGGCGTGTCAAGCGTACACCACAGACAGACACACAACACCTGTGTAGTTACTCACACACAATTCTCATGTACACAAGTATTATTTCACATTTCGTGTAAGTCAGGGGCTCCCAAACCTCTCCTTGTCAAGGACCCCGAAATAGCCATAGCCTCTGGCTGTGGCCCCTATTGTAAAACAAAGAAAGAAAATACAGAAAAAAGCCCATCTAAAACATGTAGAACTGCAATTTGCGCTATCTTTTAAAATATTTGATAATGATAAGCTCAAAACTTGAAATTAAATACATTTCTTTCTATATTTTTGTGTGATTCAGAGCAAGTGGTCAGGAGCCTATCTCCACCAGTTAATGTAGCTTGAGGCAGCTTGATGTACAAGTACACCTCCTGGACATGACGCTGGTATGTCACAGGGACTTACCCCAGTCCAAGCCTTGATGCTGAGTGCCAAGCAGGAGGGCATCAGGTACCATTTTTAGTCTTTGGTATGATTCAGCCAGGGATTGAACCCACGACCTCCCAATCTCAGGGGGGCACTCTAACCACAAGGCCACTGAGCTGGTGCCGCTTGACCAGTCTTACCATAAGACAACAATCCAATCAAAGTACTTCAAACCGTGGAGCAATACACTTGGGCAAATCTCAGCTAAACACCGGTTTCTGCTGAATATGGGTACATTTGAGTTAAGGTCAACTAGACGACGGTCTTGCCAAAATTTTGCAAATGTACTGTTGCAAAATCCAAAGTTTAAACAGGACTGTTTTGAAGTTGCGTGTTTCAGACAAAGATGGAAGTGACAGGCACGATTTCCCTACGCAGTCTCACTTGAGAGGGCTAGCGAACATTTTTGTAATTACGTACAATCAAAAAGGTGACGAGAAGGGACACAAGGAGTGCTAGGGGGTGAGGTGAAGCCTGAAGAGGTGAGTTTATAGACTGCAGTGGAAAATGGCTTTGGGAAACTAAATTGTGCGTTAATTGCTGGGAGCTGACAGTAGGTGTGGAGATCCACACCTGAAATTATACCTTTAGCTCAGAAAGGAGCAGGGCTGCAACTGTTATTTCTTAGCTATCAAGAAGCAACTTTCAACAAATCAATGTGTTTTTTATTTATCCTATTTTATAATTTGTTGTACAAAAATACTGAAGTTTATTTTCGTTTTTTTTTTTTTACTATTTGAAGATTTTCACCTATAATGACACAGGATAGTGATTAACTGTTGAATTTTTTTCATGAAAAAATAAAATGAAAGAAAATAAAAGTTTTCATAATCGATTAGTTTGATTAACTGTTGCACTCCTAGAAAGGAGGCCGCAGTGCGTAGGGACGTTACGTTGCCCTAAAACGCTGCTCGCCCGCCACTCGTCTCTCCGAGATTTATAGGCCGTCTGCCCTACCACCATTTACCTTGATTTATACCAGCATCCCCTCCACAATCTGATTCCTATGAAATCCACATGTGAACGCTGAGCTCCTCCTAAGCCGGCATCAATCACCGGGGGAGGATGCAAGGAGCAACAAACGTACGTGATGGTCAGGGCCTTGGACCCCATCACCCCCTCTCTCTCTGCGGGGTCTTTCATAGGCAGCCAGGAGGACGATAGAGGCCCATGCCGCGAGATGGAGAGAGAGAGAGAGAGAGAGGGGAATAGCTGCAATATGTTCTGGGCGGTGTAAGGCCAACGCAACTGGCAAGGTTATGAGCCGTGTCATTCTGAAGTGTGCACTGATACAGAACAGAGGGAGGAATAGGGGTCAAGGTGTGTGTGTGTGTGTGTGTGTGTGTGTGTGTGTCTGATGTATAGTGGAATTTGAGAAATAGATATTGTGAGGAAAACTTTCCTGGTCCTCACAAGACAAATTTTATGGTTAAAAAGACTTTTCGAGTTAGGCTCACAACTAGGAAAAGATTCAGGGTAGGGTTTTGGTTAGGCATTTAGAGCTTAGGTTTAGGGGTTGGGGTTGGAGTTATGCCTGATTTAGTAGCACTCCGGTGTCACACACCGAGAATAGCAGACATTACAACCTCACAATACATTGCAACGAGACATGTTGTGAGCTTGTAGATCAGCTATTTTTTTGCTTTAGTGTTGGGGATAAAAAATCACCATCCTAAAATGTCGATGTCCTCGCAACTATAGTAATTCAGATGTGTGTGTGTGTGTGTGTGTGTGTGTATGCGTGTCTAGGGGGCTGTATGTCTAGTTAGCCTGGCTGATGGGTGTGTTTTACAGGGCAGTTAATGAGGAGAGACAGGGAAGGGGTAGAGACCAGGGGGGACGACATGGGTTCACACCTGAAGGTCATCAATAAAAACAAAATAACAAAATAAAATAAGGCCCTGCGCAATTAGTCACAAAACCATGCACACGCCACGTCCCTGCTTGTATCATGGCTAATGTACAGTCACACATGCAAGCAGCAGTTGTTCACCACAACCCTGGGTTGCACACACACACACACACACACACACACACACACACACACACACACACACACACACACACACACACACACACACACACACACACACACACACACACACACACACACACACACACACTGTCCCAGTAGCACTTTTTTACTGGGCAGCCATGGCCACTTTCAGGTACAGTGGGTCTGTTGTCTATCCCCTCAAGGTCTTTAGCTACCATAGTCTCACTCTCATATAAACAGCTTCCAAGGACACATGTGGCCCTGCTTACTGTCTGCCTTCACCATATACACGTGTGTGTGTGTGTGTGTGTGTGTGTGTGTGTGTGTGTGTGTGTGTGTGTGTGTGTGTGTGTGTGTGTGTGTGTGTGTGTGTGTGTGTGTGTGTGTGTGTGTGTGTGTGTGTGTGTGTGTGTGTGTGTGTGTATATATACACACATACACATACACACACATATACACAGACACACACACACGCACACACACAGAGAGTATACTGAATGTGTGTCTGCTCCAATCTGGCTGTATGACTCCCATTCAGAGATCTAATCCACCGCATGTGGCATAGAATGTGTGTGTGCGTGTGTGTGTGTGTGTGCTCGGACTGTTTGCTCTAGTCTCTATAGAGACCCCCCCGCCAACACCCCCACCCCACTAAATCACTGTGGACAAGTACCGTTTGGCGCTGACCCTGGCTGTTTGAAGTCTCACATGGGGACCTAGTGTACCTATGAAGAATCGAGGAAGCAGATGTGTGTCTGTCCATCTGTGTTTGTCCAGCCACATCTGTGCAAAATCTAGCGCACATGTAAAAGGACGATAAGTACGCATCATATCGCGGGCCAAGGGGGCGATAAAACCCTTTTTGGCTTCCAGACATTTTTTCCTGTAGCTGTCGGAGAGGTGAGCTACAGTATGCGAGTGCCTGGGAAACAGATAATGTGTAAATTGGGACCATTCACAAGCAATGTTATTATGCAAGCATTTGAAATGGTGTTACTGCTAACAGTAGCCATGCGTATATTGGTCTTAGCCACATTAACCCTGGCGTCCATATTTTGGGCATGTTATCGTAGGTCAAACTTACGTTTTTCACAATTCTTCAATGTAAAAAAAAATAGCCGATCTACAGGCTCACAATGCATCACGATGTCACGCATTGTGAGCTTGTAGATCGGCTATTTTCGAAGTATAAAATAGGGCTTAAGTTAGAGGCGGGAAGCATTTTCTTTCCAGAGGGCCATTCTGACTTCGATAAAGTGAGCGAAGTGCCACACATGTGTCAATTGAATTGTAATGTGATACACGTAGTGCTGAATTACTTTAAAACTGCCTGAATTTGGTAGACATGACAGATTGCTTTACAATAGGCAATTTGCAAGGCCAGAAGGCCTGGGTCCTTGCTTCACAACACAATAATTTTCTATTACAAAATTTAGACTCTGAAGTACTCTGAGGTTACAATGAAAACTTTACTTTCATGCAACAATCCACTTTAATGCATTATCAACTTTTAAAATAACCTACCAATGTATATCTTGCCAGTTGCACCACTTCAGTTCAGTCACTGACAAGTAAGAAGAAGTGGTCGTGTTATTTTTCAGCGAGCGATTCAGTTCCACTAACCTTGGATCTCAGATATATTGTTGTGTGGTAGTTATGTATTGCTGACGCACACAAAGAGTACGATGAAAAGCACACCAAATATGTGAGATAAACAGAAGAATAACAACAACATAAATCGTTTTTATCTAGCCGTGATAGAAAAGTGAGGTTAACCACTTGAAACCTAGCGTCGCTATTGTGGGAGGAACAATCGCAGGATATAGCCGATCTACAAGCTTGTAGCTTGTAGTGTGAGCTTGTAGATAGACTATTTTTGGTGAAGTACAGAGCCGAGCCTGGTCAACTAAGTATTAGTTTAGTAAGTATATTAGAGGGTTTAAGTGGTTTAGAATAAATACAATAAAACCCTCACTAGCAATGGCTTTGTTTTTGAGAAAGGCTAATTAATGTTGTGTAAATGAGCATCTCTCCCAAAGCTGCAGTTAAGATCAAATCATTTTAATGTGTGGTGTAATCAAGCGAGCAAACCCGGCGGCAGCTTCACTCCTCTTCACACATTTTATTGTACTGCTACTGTATCAAGGCTGAAATTAATAATAAATAAAGAGGCAGCATATCCCACAAATAACAAATCACTGACAGATTACTAGCAATAAATCCTTGTTGGCATGCAGAAAAACACTCTGTTGTGTGATTTCATATTTGTGGGATGTGTGCTCCCTCCTTTTTTTAACATGTTTATTCGCATAGCACATTTCAACAACAAGGCAATTCAAAGTGCCTCACACAAAACATGAAGCATTGAGACATTTAGGCACAGAGCATTAGGACACAGAAGAAACACATTATAAAAGGGCATTTGAATACAATTGAAAATGAGAGGGAAGTTCAAATAAAACAGTACGATAAGAGAATGAAATTACACAGCAAAGGAAATGATTAATAAAATGAAATAAACCAAAAAGCCTTCAGCTTTGATTTCAAAGAAGTGAGAGTGTTAGCAGACCTGCAGTTTTCTTGGAGTTTGTTCCAGATATATGGTGCATTAAAACGGAGTGCTGCTTCTCCACGTTCAGTTTTGACTCGGGGTTCAGAAAGTAGACCTGACCCAGACAACCTGAGAAGTATGGATGGTTCATAATGTAGCACAAGTCAAGATCAGAAATGTGTTTTGGCCGTAATCCATTCAATGCTTATAAAACAACAGTAGTATTTTGAAATCGATTGTTTGACAGACAGAGAGCCACTGTAAAGATCTAAGACCTGGAGTGATATGCTTCACTTTCTTGGTATTGGTAAGGACTCGAGCAGCAGCATTCTGAATCGACTGCAATCATCGGATACATTTTTTTATGGAGACCTGTAAAGACCCTGTAGAGACCCTTAAAATAAAGTCAAGTCTACTGAAGATGAATGCATGGACAAGTTCTTTCTAAATCCTGCTGAGACATAAGTTGTTTAATCCTTGATATATTCAGATTCAAGTGATCGTATACTTTGTAATTGTCTTAATTTGGCTGTTGAAGTTCAGGTCTGAGTACATGACTTCACCAAGATTTCTTGCTCGGTTGTGGTTTTTAATATTACCAACTGATGCTGAGAGCACTGACTTTGCATTTAATTGTTCTTTCTTGTCTCCAAAAACAATTACTTCAGTTTTGTCTTTGTTTAATTGAAGAATGTTTTGGCACATCATGCATTGAAGATTTTCTTTTAAATAAAACATATTAATATAATAAGTCTTTGTTTGCTACAGAGCTTATTTTCATAATTTATCCAAAACCCAGTGCAACAGTTACACTGGAAACTCGGAGCTCGTAGTCAGCTGTCCCCCCACCCCAGCGTTTAAGTGAGGTGTGGTTATCATCATAAATGTCTGAAAACAACGTAATTTCAGATGAAAACAGTGGATGTGGAACCACTGTGCCAGTAGCCTGTGTGGACGCTGACACTGTGGCCCGTAGACATTGGAGAGTTAATTTTTTTGATGGAGCGTTTTTTGGCAGGAATGTGACTTTAGCAGAAACAAATGTTTTTCTTAACTAGCAACCGACTCATTTTCGGAACTTCAAGGTCCCCATTTGCTTTTATTGACAACAAAAAATATGCTCCCATCTGTGTGGATCTGTGCTCTTCTCTTTTTAATCCGTTTCATCTTTGTGTGTGTGTGTGTGTGTGTGTGTGTGTGTGTGTGTGTGTGTGTGTGTGTGTGTCTGGTGATTATGGTTTGGTGTAGAGAAGGCCAGAGTTAACACTGACAATATGGAAGCTCATTGAAATGGCAGCATCACAAGCATCTGCGTCCCGTGTTCCCCCTTGGAGCGTTGAGTTTGTTTGTGGGATTGTCATTCAGCAGTTATTGCACATCTAGAGTTGATGTTTCTCTCGCTGGGCCGGTGGTTGTGTGTCTGCAGATATGCATGAGTTCATTTACTATTTGTCCACTTCGTTCAGGGTCCTTATCGAATCAAACAGTCACAAGATGAATGGCTTTCTACATTTGACAAAACATAGTGCCTGGGGTAAGAATTTGTGTCAGTGTGTGTGTGTGTGTTAGTGTTGATTTTGACAGCACATTTTGATTTAGTTTTAGTCATAGTCTTTTGAATACAATTCCATTAATTTTAGTCGTATTTTAGTCATCTGAAATGTTTTAGTTTTTGTCTAGTTTCAGTCGACAAAATATCATAAGATTATAGTCGACTAAATCTATAGTCGACTAAATCTTAGTTTTAGTCATCATAGCTTAGTTTTTATTTAGTCTTTATTTAGTTTTATTTATTTAGGTTGTGAAAAAAGGTCGTCGACGAACATTTTGTCGTCACACAGTTTTAGTCGACGAAATCAACGTGTGTGTGTGTGTGTGTGTGTGTGTGTGTGTGTGTGTGTGTGTGTGTGTGTGTGTGTGTGTGTGTGTGTGTGTGTGTGTGTGTGTGTGTGTGTGTGTGTGTGTGCGTGCGTGCGTGCGTGCGTGCTGTGTAGGCTTCCTAGTACCCTTCCTGGAGGCATGTAGCTGTGAGGACTTCTTCCGTACGGTCTCACAGCTCCTAAAGAACCCTCGCATGGAGCTCCCAGTGCTGGAGAAGCTTTCCATCCTCCTTCAGAAACTGTCAAACATCAGGTACGCACGCACACATGCCCGCACACGTACAGTATGTATTGCAAGCCTGGTGGGGATTGTTTCAATAAAATTTCATTTTAACCATTGTTCTGCCAACCCAACCCTAACCTCAAAATCCCAATCCCTAACCCTAGACCTAACTCCTAAATGCCTAATCCTAACCATGACCCCAACCTGAAACTTTTACTAATTGTAACCTTAGCTCTGAAAAGCTTTCTTAGCCATGAAAATGATCCTTTCACTAAAGTTTGACTTTTATGCCGTTTCTCCAATAAATAAAACAAAAACAGAATACCTGCAAATGCGTACTCACACTGTACATGAACATGCACACATTCATGTGCCCCTCACAATGGATACCATTTTGTTCATATGGACAGCCCAAGTTGTGGGTATGATCTGAAGCAGCAATGTAGGAACACAGAGTTTTAGACAGAGGAGAAAAGCGAAGGTCACAATCAATCAGTGAATGTGTTTTGAAGCCTGCTCTCCATGGGAATGGTTTCAGTGGCGCTTAAGTGGCAGGATATGGCGCAAGAGAAAAGTATTTGGAAGCATCTTTCCAATGATATATTTATAGACTAATAGGTCTTTGTGGTTTGCGTTGTGCGTGTGGGTGTGTGCTTGTGTGAATGCGTGTGTGTGTGTGTGTGTGTGTGTGCGTGCGTACGTTCAGGAAGAACCGTCGGCTGTTTGAGCTCTCCTCCCTCCACCTCCTGCTGCTGGAGTTGCATCGTACCACCGATCCGGCAAACACCTTCCTCTGTCTCAACCTCAGCTCCATCCTGCTCAACCTCAAATAACACAGCAGCACACACACACGCATGCACACACACACACGTTTGTATTACTATAACATTTTTGTTTGGTGAGGGGTTTTTTGTGCCATTTTTAACCCTAAAGGGCTTAGTTTTCACACTGGAAGCACCTGAAGTGCCTAGTAATACATTTTTAGTGAGAGGCGAGCAGGCATGTAGAGAGGTGCGGGTAATCTGACAGGCGACAGGAGCGACAAACTGCTGCACTCCTGTGAAAATGTTGCGTTTGCTTGTGCTCGTTTCACGCACACGCACCGGTGTACAAGGCATGTCAGGCATAACTCTAACGTCTAACCCCTAAACCTGACCTCTAAATGCCTAATAATAATCCTAATCACAACCTGAATATTTTCCTAATTGTAAGCCAACTCTAAACATTGTTTTCAACCATAGAACAACCATTTGTTCTTCACAACGTCTGTTTCTCACATTCTAGTGGGGGGCATTTGGCCTTCACGAGTATAGTAATACAACTCCACACACACACACACACACACACACACACACACACACACACACACACACACACACACACACACACACACACACACACACACACACACACACACACTCTCCCTCTTTCACACTCCCCTGTGCCTCAATCCTCATTCCATCCTGTGAAACCTCCGATAAAACACTCTCACATGCACAGTCGAACTCTCTCTCACACACACGTTTTATCCATCCTGACAAAAATCCTCTTCAGTCCATCAAAGGTATATATATATGTTTTTATTTATGTACCTTATGTTTTGTACTTTTTTTTTTTTTGTGTCAGCCATCTTGTTTTTATGTTCCAGAAGGCTAAACTTTAGTGCCCCGTCTTTCGCCATATGCAATGAAAATTCCTGTTATGAAACGAGTATCATGCTTCTTTAATGGGTGTCTCATGTGCTCGGGGGCGGAAGAGCGGACTCAACTGTGAAGCTTTTTAATGGCAATAAACAAAAGAACGAACTGGAGAGGGACGACGCACGTATGAACGGTCCGAATCCATATGTTTCATATAAAGAAGTCTTATTTGTTTGTTCCAAAACAATGTTGGGTGGATGTGGAGGGGGGGGAGGTAATGGCCTCAGCATGGGCACGCTGATGGTGGCGGATGATGGAGCAGATTAGGAGCGCTGGAACCGTCATAGTTGATTTTGAGGGCTTGGGACATAACACAGCGAGCGCTTGATCAATCTGATCCATTATGATCACATGACAGGCTATGCCTGCCTTTTTTGTGTGTGTGTGGGTGGGTGGGTGTGTGGGGAGGGGGGTGTGTGGGGAGGGGGGTGGGGGGGTTGATGTTCCTTTTTTTTTTTTTTTCAGGAGGGATCAAACATCTGGCAACAGAAATCGGTCCCATTTTCAAGTCGTTTTGCGAAGGCCGCATTTAACCACATGAGCCCGAGCGTCCCTATTCTGGGCATGTCATAATAAAGGAACATTTGGCGAAAATAGCTACAAGCTCACGCGTTGTGAGCTTGTAGATTGCATCATTTCAGTGAAGAGATTTGATGTATTGGGGGGGGGGGGGGGGGGGGTGGGGGTAGGGGACCAAGTATAGACCCCTGGGGGACCCCGGTCAATGACATATATATGGGGTTTACCTGGATAAAATTCTCACCCTGACTTTCTAGCCCTTTGACTCCCTCATTCTGTCCATCCATCTGTTGTTAAGGAACATTTTGGTGGGTTGCCGCGTGCGCTGAGGTGGTTCCCCTGTCGGCGGTCGGTCTGGCTGTCTGTCAGCGCTAACGACATCTTAATTAACTGTCAGTTCAAGCCTGATGAGCAGATGTGATTAATGCAATCACACACGCACACGCACACGCACACGCACACACACACACAGCTCTGTCTCTCTAACACAAATATAAAGCTAAAGTTTCTCAATGTTGGGTCCGTGGACCACCAGGGGTCCAAATGGATGCTATATGGGTCTGTAAATCTGAGAGTTAAATTGACACTGAGTAGCCTGGCATTTCCAGACTGATCACGTGGGATCAGGATCCCGCGTGATCGGTCTGGCAATGCCAGGCTATAGATTGGGATCCCAGAGATATAAACCCTCTCCAGTCCGTGGCCTAATGCATATCAAACTGTGGGTCCTTGAAATTAAAAAAGTTTGAGAATCACTGAACTTAACAATAATGGAACCCCCGTCTACACTGTAAAATCCTCAGTGCTTATGAAACCAAATGGACCTGTAAGGGTCCATTTGGTTCCATCTGTACACTCTCTGAGTTACGGTCCCATAAGGGTCCATTTGGACCGCTGCTGGTGGTCCCCGGACCCGACGTTGAGCAAAAGTGTTACAAAACGTTCCAAGGAACAAATAATAAGCCTCTCTTTCCGTGTCTGTAGTGCCAGTCCACCTCTAACTGTTTATTGAATGGACCTGTCTCGTGTGTTAACGGCGTGTGTTTGACAGTCTGCCTCTGTCTGATGTCTGCACACACACACACACACACCAGACGCATTCAGTATTCTGTATAATACTGTATACACACACACACACACACACACACACACACACACACACACATACCACACACACACACACACACACACACACACACACACACAAGGTGACAGATGGAGTTGAATCTATCTGTTCTGCTGCCCCTGCAGCGTATCGTCGCTCGTCTCTCCACGGACCTGAAATGATGAAGAAATGGAGCTGGGTGTTAAGCTACCCACCTCCCTGGCCTCGCTTTCTGTTGCAGTTCAGTTCACTTATGTCATTTTGCTCTGGCAAGGTTGTAACTGTAACCCGGAGCAACCCGGCGCTAATGAGCACACTGATCTCGCACATCGCCACACTTACCCACACTACTAGAGATAGATCGGTTATGTACACTTAGATTTATACCTTTGTGGTTCGAGTGCGGAGAGCCAAGCAAGGACCCTACTTTGGGGTGTTGGTACAGTACCTTATTTCTAAATCCCTATACGTTACTATTATGTTTACTCTTTTATCTCCACAAGTCTGAAAGGCCTGTATCTGTCTGTCTGTCTGTCTGTCGCTCTATCAATCTATCTATTTATTTGAACTGTTTATTGACAAAGGCGGTGAGTGATAGAGGTGAGATTTTGACACACTTATTGTCACACTGTCACTGATCTGATATGCGTAAATTCCAAAAGCCAACTCTTTTGACATAAATGAGTGGTATTTTAGTAGTGGTGACTGACTTTGGGTACAGCGGGTCACATATGGTAGTGGGCTCCCGATCAGGCTCTGTGGTTCCAGTGAGCAGTGAAGCTTTAAGACTTGCATATAGATGTGCCCCAATGATCCACATCACTGTTCTCCCCATAAAAAGCCTCAGGCCCCACGGCAATAAAATGCAACAAATACGATATAATGGGGTGGTATTAACCCTATGCCAGACAGGATGATCGGTACTTACTTACTATCTGATTAAAGCATAAGATGTCTCAGTTCTGATTGTAACGGAACCTCCCGGCAGCTGCTATACGACTGTCATCGCCTCATTTATTTATTTCTAGGACTTCAATTAAGTCTGGCCGGCAGTCGGCGCGCCACTTTGCTGTAACACACATAAACCTGTGAGTGTATCGCTGCACAGCATCACACGCAGGAGGTAGGTGTGTGTGTGTGTGTGTTTTGTGTATGTGATTTATGTTTGGGCTTTTTCAGTGGACCAAAAAAAAAAAGGTCTGGAAAGTACACTAAGAGAGTGCCTCCTGCCCCAATCCTGGCATGTAAGACCTCATTAAAATGTTATTTAAAAGGCGGCGAGGAGGAGGAGGAACAGGGCGATGGGGTGGGGCTAACGTTAGCGGTTCCGCTTCGCCAGAACCATAAAGTCAAGTCAATCAGCTCTTTGACGTGGCGGACCACCGAATGTATATTATTTCCACCAGGCGCAGTATTTATGAATATGGCGCTTGTATAATCCAATAAGCGAGTGGAGGTTGTGGTAATATACCTGACTGTAAATCTGGTACGGGAGTGAAGGCTGTCCTGAGTGGAAGCAGCTGTCCGGGGTTTTTTGGGAGGGGGTGTGTGCGTGGGGGGTGCAGAGGCAGAGAGAAGCGTGCGTGGCAGACGGACAGCGATCAAACTGTCGACCACCTTCCTCCTGGTGATCACTCGCTTCTTATATGTCTCCGGCTGCTCTGCTCTGCGATCATCCCAGTCCATGTGCGTGGATTCGATCACGATCTGCTTTATAGTGATCGGGTTTGGTTTGCGTTTCTGGCTCATCTTTTGAGATTGTCCAGACATCCATCTCCGCAAGTGATGCTCTCCACTGCACTGTGTGTGTGCTCGCGCACGCGTGTGTGTGTGTGCATGTGTGTGTGAGAGGGAGGAGGCGGGGGTCTCTCTCCAATCCATGTGGCGGTGACTGTCTGTCTGTGTGTTTCTTTGGGACTATTGTTCTGTGTAAACAGCGCCACGCTTCAGCGTTCGCAGGAGGAGATGGGGGTGGCTCTGTGTACACTGTTTCCCATATTTGTCTGAGGGTGATTGATGACAGCCACAAAGCTGGATGCGTTCAGACATGCTCCGGTGCTAAAAAGCAATCAGGCCCTCTTTGTGTCAATAGTGCAATTCATATTCATGACCACACCAGACTTCTCTTATGCTAAATGGCATAAGGCCTTCTTCTTTCGGCGCAACGGGGGCAGAAGGCGCCAGTCGCCGTAGTACTCATTACGTTGTGTGTGTTTTTAAGTCTGGACGGCGACCAAAGCACGTCACGCCCGGTTTATACTTGGTTGTGCGGTGTGCCGTGCACCGGAAATAGCTGATCTACACAAGCTCGCTGTGAGCTTGCAGATCTGCTACTTTTGGTGCGCGCCACCGGCATGCAGTATGACCCATTCAATTCGGGAACACATCTGTGTCATTTTAGATGTCTTTTGGCCAAAAAAAAAATATCGTGAACATTTGTGCAAATCTTTCAAAAAATTTATATATTTTAAAGCGAACATTTGTAACTCAAATCTTTGCTTCTTGGGGGGCGGGTTCAACATATTTTGAGATGGGGGTCCGCGGCCAAATACTTTTGGGAAAAGAGTGAAAGAGTTTGAGCACCACTGACATAGCAACATACGTTTTTCAGAAACCTGTTTAGAAGACATTTGTAGACGCATTCCCGGATTGAATGGGATGGATCAGGCATCACTTGTGTTCCCCTCTATACTGCACCCCACTGTGCAGGCTCTTGTCCAATGGAGGAGTAGCTCCATAACAATCTTTCAAAAGAGGACATAATGGTGACGTGTGTGCCACACACACGTCACCATTATGTCCTACTTTGAAAGATCGTCCACATTGTGGACACTGATCTTATTCCAAAGACATTCAGGGGATAATAAAAGTCGCTCCATTCCGGGAAGTCATGTTCTGTTTGTGAAACCCTGCACAACGTATTATTTACTCATCACAATGACTTGCGTCCTCAAAAATGTTACCGTTTGTCCGATGTTTTCATTTTCGTTAAATCAATGTTTGAAACTGTGTTATTACATTTTGTTTTATAACCCTAGGTACTTTTCAAATAGGGTAGGCAAAATAATAACTTTATTTATGTAGCACTTCTCTAGAAATGAGTCACAAAGTGCTGCACAAATAGGACAGAACACACAAAAAGAAACAAGAAAACAAAGAACAAACAAAATAAACAAAAGAAAAGAAAATGAGCTAATGCAAAATACAATAACACAATAAGCCTCGGCTTCAGCTTACCCCTTTTCGGGTCACTAACATCGTAGACTTAACTGTATGTATTTATCTGTTCTGTTAAATGGACTGAAATAAATACATAAATTAACTTAAGCAGAGGGTCCTAATATAGCAAATGAATTCAGCCATATTCCAATGCAAGTACCGTATCAGTTTCATAATAATTGTAAATCTTCAGTTCCTAATAAAAGAGATGTGTTTTGTGTTAGAGTAACGTGCACTTACAGTAGTTAGCACTTATAGCAGTAGCTCCAAATGTGAATGCAATGTTAAAATGTAATAATGGAACAGAATTATTTATTCTCTTTCCAGTACCGACCGTGGCAAATGGAACATTTCCATCCCCATTTAATCTGGCAGTCCAGACGTTTTTTTTTTTTTTTTTAACTATCATCTCAGGTTGTTCCATGTAATCAAAGAAATTGACCCAAGTCTGGGTGCTACAGCTATTTGATTGATGTATTAGCAGGTAATTGGTCGACAGGGATGAGCATAGGCTTGTAGTTACGGAGGATCACGTGCGTGCGTATGTGCACGTGTGGGGTAGTTGACTGACTGGCGGTACTAAGAGCTTTAATTGGTCTTCTTCCTGAGCTGCAGTCAAATTGGCGCTCCTTACCCCCGAGGAGGACTGTGTCTGTATCGCTTCACCTCGCCATGCTGAGCACAGCAAGCCATGCCAAGCGCTTAAGACGCTAAAACGGACCCTCAGGTCACACGCAGACTCTTCACCGTGTGTGTGTGTGTGTGTGTGTGTGTGTGTGTTCGCACCCACACACACACAGTTCTTCAGCCTTCAAGCGGTGAAGGATTATCTTGGGCGGTAGTGAGTGTTTGAAACCCGAGGAGAGACGGTGCGGCAGTGCCCTGCCCTGGAGCAGCATCTCCTCTCACTTGATAGACCTTTTCCAAAAGATCCACAGCCAGCAGCACAGATGCACACCAGTCACCTTATCATTTAGCTAAAGCCGTGGGTATTCTGCACGCGCGCGCGCACACACACACACACACACACACACACACACACACACACACACACACTGTGGGAGCCTAATGTATGTACAGTGTACGAGGGTCAGTGGTGGAAAGTACATGTTCTCAAGTAGGCCTACTGTTCTTAAGTACAATTTTGAGGTGTTTGTACCTTACGTGAGTATTTCCAATTTTCAATACTTTTACTTCTACTCCACTACATCTCAGAGGCAAATATTGTACTTTTACTCCACTACAATTATTTGAAAACTTAAGTTACTAGTTACTTTGTAGATTTAGATTATTATTACAAAACATACACTTCAGCCCTATATACATTTCGTCCATTTGAAAATAGCCGATCTACAAGCTCACAATGCGTCGCGATGCATTGTGAGCTTGTAGATCGGCTATTTTCAAAAGATTTTTATACATTTGAAAAAGTGAAATGGGACATTCTGCAGAATGAGGTTTTTTACTTTTGATACTTTAAGTACATTTTGAATTCCCAGACTTTTACTTTACTTTACTTTAGAGTATTTCTATATTGCAGTATTGATACTTTTACTTACTGTAAGTAAAACATTTTTGTACTTTTCCCACCACTGACAAGGGTGACAATAACTACTATACTACTGACGTCATGCTCAGAGGAGGTGGGGTGGTGGGGCGGTTAAAAAAAAACCAAAAACAAAGATAGTGAGTGAGGTGTCTAGAATTGCGTCCAACTTCTGTGAACACCTACCGGGCAAAATAATGAGTTTATTTTCGGCGGCACCCACATCAGATTCCTCCCAGGTTGAGAGAATAGTTTCCTGCCTTCACGGCTCAGGTTACATCATTACCTTGGAGGCGGAATAGAAAATGAGTAATGATGTTAGTATAATATAGCTATATTTATGTTGCTGATATCTCTTCATGTGCCGACCAAGAACAGAGGTCTCCCTGTGCATAGTTTCAGTGTACTGGCAGCCTGCTACACACACACACACACACAATCACAATCGCGCAAACCAGGCTTGAATGATAAATGTCAGCAGTGGTCGTCGTAGGAGTTATTCAAAACATTGGTGGGATTTGGCGCCCTGTACTGTACATAGAGTACATGCTCTTTTGTTTATGTTGTATGAGTTGGTGTATGAATAATAATAATCACTTGACAAGTAACATGTCTTTGATTATGAGAAAAATTATTTGGCCTCATTTCTTGTCCCGTATTGACTTGCAGCGGCGTTGCCAATATAAGGAATTTTGTTGGATATGAGACTGAATAGCAATGTGTGGCCTGTTACCTTTAAAAAAATTAACGTGTCCATCATGTCAGATCTGCTCATCATGCAGGCCTCCAACGCACGCTGCTTGTATCATTATAAATGCCTTTAGAATCCACTCAGGCACTAGGCTAACAACACTTATTCACTGGATACACAGTAAAATCCTAAATGTTGATTCATCCATTGTGACTGTGTTACAAATGTTAAATTTACTCAGGATTGGACAATATATTGTCAACATATCAATATGTTGGCGTAAGTGTTGTTTTCCTGTTTTTAATCCCTTAAGTCCTATTTTATACTTTCAAAAAATAAAAAGATAGCGGATGTGCAACTCTACTTGTTGTGATGCAACCCTTTGTGAGCTCATAGAGCTGCTATTTTCCCTTTTTTTGGGTATACTATCGTTACAATATGATATTATTGTCACAACATTGATATTGAAGTATATGGTAAAAAATAGTGATCAAAATTTTCCATATCGCCACGCCTTACAGTTATGTACATGTATATAGGCTTTATCCTCCTGGACGAGACCTCTGATCTGCACTGACATTCTTCTTGGAAAGATTAAAGTAGGAGGCTTGCTGTCTGTAAAAGGGTTGATGTGTGTCCGTCCGTCTTGGTCCGGAACTAATGTACTTTCTTGTGTACGCTGCCAGTAGGCCAAAAAAGTTTGAAATAGATTATTTAACTTAAAATGTTAGATAGAAGTCAATCGGGTTGAGAATAGGCTGAAACCTTGCCCAAATTTGGAGTCATACGTCATATATTATGTCATAGACGACAAACGTCACAAGGCTTTTAACTTTTTCTCTCCTAATAAAGTTTTTTTTTTGTTTGTTTCGTAAAGCGACTTTGGGGTACTATGAAAAGCGCTATATAAGTTTGATGTATTATTATTATTATTATTATTATTAAGGCTGGCCACATGAGGTCCGAGATCCACATGAAGCCACGCTTCATCCCATGTGGACCACGATTCGATATTTTTTATGGGGTTATTTTTTATGGCCCAAGTCTGTTTTCATTGAACCACTATGCTGTGTGTGTGCAAGAAAACCCCTTATGGATCAACTTCTACATTCACAGATTTAAATGAACCCTCAGGGTTTTAATGTGTGATGCATTTGTTCATCTTATGAGGGCTTTGGATGCACTTGAAGGTGGCTTTTGACTACTTAAATTGTCCCAGCTATACCCTAAAACTCTTTTCTATTGTGGGACAAAGAGAACATATTATGTATTTAGAGCGGTCCACAAACAGTCCTCAAAACGTTTTCAGAAATAACTCGTAAAACTATAAAGTGAAATAGTAGTAAAACACAAATAGAAGACACATAAAACTAATTTGATGTGGCAAGTTTTAATTTCTACGTGCCTTTTGGAAGTTATTAAAACGATGGCCAGTGATTGCTTGCCCAAGTTTCTGGAACTGGGTGTTCTGTACACAGTAAAATAGTGAATGTTGGCCTGGGCCGTAGCGTGACGGCACCCACGCTACGCCCTAGGCTGCAATGCCAGCCTGACGGCGTGTCACGGGTTCGACTCCCATTCCCGACGACCTTTGGGTCACCCACCCATCTCTCTCCACATTTCCTTTCAGCCTACTTTCCCTATCCCTCTCTAAACTAAAGGCATAAAAAGCCACCCCCCCCCCCCCCAAAAAAAAGTTAATTGAATGTTAATTTAAGGATTTTACTTTCCGTTAATACCCAGCTAATGTAAGTCTGTAGTTTAGCATGCTGGATGGCAGAGAACAACAATCCTTTTAGCTTTGGGTTGAGACTGAAACAGTCGAGATGACCTTGCTCAGAACTCTGAAAACACAATTCATCTCTTCATCTTAGTCAAGTACCAAGCCAACAACATGTTTTCATACTCATTTATTAATGCATTATTACGTTATGTACAATAATAAGTTATATATACATTTACACTTTGGTTTCAATTAATAATTTGCTTCCACTGTGTGTGTGTGTGTGTGTGTGTGTGTGTGTGTGTGTGTGTGTGTGTGTGTGTGTGTGTGTGTGTGTGTGTGTGTGTGTGTGTGTGTGTGTGTGTGTGTGTGTGCGTGCGCATTTGTTTTCTACAAGTACTATTGTAAGTGCTACTGAGGTAAGTAATCCAGGTCCGCTCAACTGTAATATCATTTTAGCGGCAGCATAATATGGCAGACAAAACTTTGCCAAAACAGGTTTGAGGTCCATTTGATTGCAATTCAGTCAATTTGCAAAGTTTACCATGAAACTGTATGGAAAACTATTTATCCCATTAAAACCGCAAAAGCATCGGTGCCATTTTAGATTTTAGCGTTGGCTATTTAAAAATAGCACATATACAAGTTCGCAGCGCTTGTACATCTGCTATTTTTTTTATTTAAAAAGAAAATCTTGAAAGTGTGAGAACTACTGACTTGTAGAATGGGCCTCAGGTCTTAATGGGTTAAACCCACTGCTAAACCATTAGCTTCTTGAACTATGTGTTGTGAAATTGTGACCGCACTGTGAAGGCAAAAGCAACTGAAGGTACAAATACATGCTATAATGACAGCTATTTTAGATGCGCAGCTTAATTCATTTTACACTACCGGAGTCCAGCCCCATACTGTATGTGAGCAATGCGAAATATGAACAACAGAACAGGGGGGGAAAACGAGGACCAGGCAACGGGTGATGCGTTTGATCCTGTGCAGAACACTGCAGAGACATGATGCTGACAACATATCAGACATCAGATAAACATAAATCAGCCCCCCCCCCCCACCCCCTTTCCAAGAAATGGACTCTTGGCTTTTTTTCCTAAAATGTGCAGGTTTTGGAGCTGAAAGCTGTCTCATGAAGCTTACCAGCCGCATGGCACTGACCAGGGCCCTGTTTTCTAAGCCATCTTCTTGGATCGGCCAGGGCAGACTGAGCTAAGATTGCTGTACAAAAGCAGTGCTTTTTTTTGGGAAACTCAACCGAGACCAACGATCAACCCTCTCTCCTACACATACTGTAGCTATACTAGCTGTCGTCGCTGTCGGGCAGAAACCTTGTATGTCCAAAACTGTTGAAAAAAGAACCTGTGTTCCAATGGAGCCAATGTACTTTTCATTGGTAAAATGTGTATAAAACCCACAGACAGAATGTCTTTCACTTTCAAAATAATTCAAAAATAGCGGAAAACGCGTTGTGAGCTTGTAGATAGGCTATCTTGCTACTTCTGCACGACACTCTTTGCACTACAAAGAAGGGCATTCATTTACAGAAAAAAACACAAAAAGTTGAAATAGGGAGATTGCAAGGTTTCCGCCCCGACAGCAACTCTATACTTTCCCGACATGATGGATGACGCACAGAAATGCATATTGTTTCCCATTTGCCTCGTTTATCAGTCCCGTGGCAGGACTTAGGTCCTGTTTTGAGCACGGCCTAGATGACCACAAATCTGGGGCCTGGCTGCTATCGGACGTCGACATCGTGACCGTTGTGCTGTTCGCACCACGACCGGGCTGCATTCTTCCCCTGCTCTCTCCTGGCGCAACAGCAGCAAAAACAACCCCGGGGGGCACGTACAGTTACTCCACCGCGGCCTATTTTTTTAATGCCGGGTTTTACAGCTTTTCCACTGGGCTTTCAGCGGTTAAGTGGCCCTAAATGCTTAATTGGGTGCTGGAAATCACAGGCACTTTGCACCCGCTCTGTAAACCACAACACCTCAGCCTATTAGGGGCCCGGAGCAGCCACACGCCAAATAATTAGGGCTGGCGGCAGCACTAGACCGCAGGATTGGGGTAAAGGGGGAACCGGCGGGGTAGAAGAGTTATGAGGGGGGGGGGTCACAGACTGGGTCACTGGTGGGGGAAGTCACAGCAAGACAGTAGGCTTGTGTGTGTGTTGGAAGACAGTAACGCATGTTTAGGATCCATCTGGGTGGGGTGTAGTTGAAGCAAGAAGATGTGGAATATTTCAGACGCCGTATCCCTAAGCAACAGTAGCAGCCCAAAGGTTCAAGTCCAGAGCAAATGAGGGTTTTGCTTTAGGCACGTATGCCCATGAGCAAAGGCACCTTGCCATTGCCGCAGTGGAGTTGGGTTGAAATGTCTTGCACCCCTACATGCCCTCAAGAGTCCTGTTTTCCTTTAGTTCTGTGATGAAGGCACTGCACAACAAGTGCTCTGTCAATCTGGTAAGAGATATAAACCATAAAGGTCTTCAGTGAAGCGTCCAGCGCATAGTTTATCAACCTTTTAAGTCAATGTGACTCCATAGTGTTGGAGGAAGAAAGTGAAAAAAAAATTCATGGACACTTTGGGTGGGGTGGGGAGGTCTGCTGACATTCTTCATGTGATGGTGGAGGTGGAGATGGTGGCTGTGGGGGCTTATTGTATACTTATATATGTGCCGTCGATCTGCTCCTGCATCAGTGTTTCTGGTAAGAAAGTCTCTAAACCCACCGCACCGCTCTCACCTCCAACACAAGTCCCTCACGCGGGGTCACACGCTGGCGCTAGCGCGGGGACGGACACGGAGAGAGGGCGCCGAGGACACCATCTGGCTGTGGATGCTGCCGATCCCGGGCCGCGACATGCCGCCCACCCCCCCGGGGACACCCCCGCCGCCCACCTCGTGGCTGCCCAGCACGTCGGAGCACAGGGACTCCACGGCGTCCAGCCTCTCTATCTGCACCAGGCGCATCAGCAGGTCGGGGGATGCTGTAGCCGGCCGTGCTCACGCGCTCAAAGAGCTGCAGGCCGTCGCTCATGCCGCCGATCTCGTCGCGCTTCAGGCCGAAGCTCTCGGCCAGGTGTCGCCACGTCTTGACCACGGCCGCCTCGCTGCTGTACGACGAGCTCAACATGCGGCTGGCCTTCTCCAAGCAGTCGAACGGAAGCTCCGTGGGACTCAGGCCTTTGGGGGGGGATGAAGAAGAGGAGGGAGGAAGGAAGAGTTAGGGCAGGTGGGTACAGTCGGTGGGAGACAGGCCCCTTATGTTGGAGAATAGAGGGAGATGCTGTAACATGAGAATTGGTCCTACCTTCCGCAACACTGCAGGCTCTGGCGTACAGATCCAGGATCTTTTTCCTCCGACTCTGGAGGATCTGTGTTGGTCAAAAATGACACGATATGCGCAGTTGAAAGATGGTAGCCATCTGAAGGTCTATTATATTAGGTACACATGATTTCATCTGTCTCTCTAAACCAAAGGTTCCTGAACTTTTTCATGCTATACAGTAGCTTGAGGAACCGAATAGAACAGACGCCACTTCTCCATTGAACTTGTGACCGTCACGTTCTATTCACTATTACTTTCAATGGTTTCAAATGTTTTGCCATATAAAAATAACCTGAAAATGTTTTATTGTCAAAGGTTTTGACAAAAATAGAGAGCCAGGTTTTAAGTGGTTAAAACTGGCACGGTAATCTTATTACATTTTCTTATTACATTTTCTTTTTATCGCTTT
>NC_137618.1:39156025-39163525 GCF_963280865.1 Gymnoscopelus braueri
GCAGCTCACACAACACGTGCAACCACCGACGTCTTCCATGCCTTTTGGCCTAACTCCTTATCACACCTGCCATCACAAGGCCATGCGCCACGTACTAGGCTACACACTGATCGGCATCTCTACAACATACCACGCTCATACATTTGCCATTATTACACCACCATGGAATTCTCGGTAGCGTTAGCACATTGCAAAGATAAAGTACATGTAATAGATGATGAACAGCGAGGCGATCATTATTGAGAAACAAACCCTGATGGAGTGAAGCAGGAATCTTGAATCACCCTGATGGGGTTTATTTCTCACTAATGTTTTAAGTACCGCTTATTACACGGCTACTTAAAACTTACGCGTAAAGCCTTTATACTTTGACTGGGGTCCCACAGGGCTGTACTAGGTCCGCTCTTTTTTTTCTCCTGAATGCCAAATCTCTTTGCCAAAAATAGTGTCACATTGCGATGCCTTGAGAGCTTGTGGATCTGCTATTTTCGACTAATGTTCGCCCCCCCAGAATAGAGACACTAGGGTTTATGTGGTTCATAAAGAAATCTATATTTTGATACAAAGTATAACATAAATTGTTGTATTGATTTAAATAAATTAGTCTATATTAGATGTTACAGTTGCCAGGTGTTGCAAGTGAGCTAATTGCAAACGGTCTGTTTTGAGCACCACAGTAATGTAATAATGCTGTGATTGGCCAATCAGCATCGAGCTTTCAACGAAGCTGTGTAATAATTAAAATGTGCCAAAATATTGAGTGATTTCACGGTTTAAGGTAAGCTAGATCGTTAATGATCAGCTTCAACCTGCTGATGGCTGCTCAGATGGTCATGATGAGTGCTCGGGGGGAGCTGTTATACGGCTTAAAGTGTCTTGCTCAGGGACACGTATGCTGGGCGGGCTGGGAACCAGAGACCTTCTGATTCCCAGGCGGCCTCCCTCTCTTGACCTCTCTTCATCTTTTGATTTTTCTCTTGTTTGATTCTCCCTTAAGCACCTCGTCAACCGTACGCAAGTATGCTCACACAATTCCTTTGTTTCACAGGCCCTGTTTCTCTCTCTCTCTCTCTCTCTCTCTCTCTCTCTCTCTCTCTCTCTCTCTCTCTCTCTCTCTCTCTTTCTCTCACACACACACACAGACACGCACGCACACAAACACACACCAAATGCACACAATGGCATTGTTTCCCAGACATCCAACACCTACCCTGGCAGCTGATGCAGTGAGTTAGCACACCCTTTGGCATGCATCTATCCCACACTGTTTACTGCCATAGACGCTAAGGGGCTTCTCACATTGTGTGTATCTCATCTTTTTCTAATTTATACGCGCGCACACACACACACCCTCCTCCTCCCTATATTGAAACAACATATCAATGTACGCTACAGGCACTGTACTATATTTGAGTACAAAGGCTCATAGTGCTCATTGTTAATTTTACTGTGAGAGTGTAAAAATGGACCCAAATGGACCCGTGAGAGTCTTTCAGAGTTAAGTTAACGCTGAGGATTTGACGGCGTGCCCCTGCGTGCACGTCTGCGTGTGCGGTACTATAGGCGTATCATCTATTTCATATTCTTCACTTCACTACCCTGACGTTATCCACTGGACCCAATAAAGCTGCATTGTCTCTGAGAGGAGTTGGGAGAGAGAGACTGACGGAGAGATGTGGAGAGAGAGACTGACACGGAGAGAAATGGAAGGAGAGGGATAGAGAGAGATGGAGAGAAAGACAGAGACAGATGTACAGAGAGAGAGTGAGAGAGAGACACACACATACATACACACACACACACACACACACACACACACACACACACACACACACACACACACACACACACACACACACACACACACACACACACACACACACACACACACACACAGATGTAGAGCAGTGGTTCTCAAACTTTTGTCAAGGACCCACACATTGATCAGTATTAGGCCGCAGACGCACAACTGAAAATATTTGTGCCAGTTGGCTCCAATAACTGTGTATAAGTTGTGTTAAATACCGATTTTCAAGATTTCAAGAAGAACTTGTAGATCGGCTGTTTTCGAATAGCCCGCAGTGTAAAATAGGGTTAAAGTGGTTTAACTGTTTCTGATGCTATAATATTAACAAATTTGGCTGGGGACCCCCTGGAACCCCCTCAAGGACCCCCCACATTGAGAACCACTAGAGAGACACAGCGATGGAGAGGGAGAGGAGAGGGAGAGCTGAATGAAGGGAATAGTTTGTTACTGAGTGCAACTGTCATTCTTTGTTATCTAGTGGGACGTGTTTTCACCTGGTGGTGGTTTGGCTAAGCTGGAGTCTCTCTCTCTCTCTCTCTCTCTCTCTCTCTCTCTCTCTCTCTCTCTCTCTCTCTCTCTCTCTCTCTCTCTCTCTCTGTGTTTTCGAGGCTGCAGGGCTCATCTATGCTACCTCACCCCCTCCAAAGCCACATAATGAGTCTGTGCTTCATATTAAAAAAAAACTCCTAGAGTGAACTTGCTTTTTCCATGCCTTGCCCACACTGAGGGGGCACACACACACACACACACACACACACACACACACACACACACACACACACACACACACACACACACACACACACACACACACACACACACACACACACACACACACAATAAATACCAATAAAAGGGCCAGCAGCAATGAACCTACTACTGCAGTGACTTGTTCTGTGGTGGCTTGATTTCGGGCAGATCCCAAAGAATCTGATAAAAGACTCTCTCTGTCTTTTGGGGCCTGGGCCTCTGACAGCACACACACGCACGCGCACACACACACACACAAATACATTTACATCCACAGCTCCCCACACATACTTTAAATGCACACAAATGTAAATTGCTCACACACACACATACACATACACATACGCATACGCACACGCACACGCACACGCACACGCACACGCAGACCTAAACCCTCTTATCTTGTCAACTTGCAACTTACACTGGTATTTTAATTAGGATATACACAAAAGCGATAGTGTACTCGTGCTGACATTTTGATTTTAAATTGCAGAGGATCATGACAGTAAAATTCCTCAGCGTTAATTTTAGTCTGAGTGTAAAGAAAAGAAAAAAAAAACATTAGACTTTGAGTTAAATGAACACTGAGGATATTACTGTCTATCATACAGAGATTCAAGTGACAGTTTGGAGAGGTGGAGAAACATACGTGTTTGCTCATTTTACCAGGCGCTTTCCTTTCCAACAAGTCATAAACCAGGGAAACACCTTCCTCGTGTTTAGTTCTGACGCCTATTAATATCACAACCTCACTGTCTCAGTTGTCTCAAGGCATGAAACCCCTTCTTAGCCTGGTTCTAGTCTGGTTCTTCCACTAGCCTAGTTCTTCCACTACTAGCCTATTTCTTCCACTACTAGCCTGGTTATAGCCTGGATCCTCTGTAAAAGAGTGTACAGATGTGTCCATTTGTACTCCATGTTAATAATCTCTGTGGATTCACCAGGTGAAATCAATGAGATATCACAGCTTTTGTGTAGATTCACCCAGTCTATATGTTGAGAGACAAGCTGGTCCCTGATGTGTGCCTGTCTAAGCAAATTTCATAACATATCATCAATAGGCTCTGTAGTAACTGTAGTCTCGGGTTCCCGAAGGTGGCGAAGTTACGGGAAACTGAACCGGAAATGGGTATTCCGGTTCAGTTTCCCGTAACTTCACTTGACTGGCGCAGGAGCAGATGTGTTTCTGGTTTAAATCTGCTGCCACGCCAATTCAAGCAAAGCTATGGGAAAATGAACTGGAACCAGGAATGGGTATGCCACCTTCGGGAAACCCAGGACTACAGTTATACAGCCTATTGCATTGATTTGTCAAAAAAACAAAAACACCATGCACGGTACTCTGCCAATGTCGACCTAAACATACAATATTTGCACAAGAGTATGATACAAAGTAAAGCACTTTAATTAAAATAACATTTTGAGTTTTGAGCCATGGTTTTATATCAGTTATGTTATTCAACTGAAAAAGGCGTTGAAAAGAAACATGTTGAAACGTAATTTTTGTCACGGTTGTAAGTATAAATTAGCAGTCATTTATTCATTCAAATATTTACAAATTGTATAAGTAAGTTACGTATTGCAGCTTTAACAGTGGCCCCCTGTCTTTGTCAGCAGGGAGTGCGGTGTAGTGATTTAGTCAGGTTCTCACCTTTTCACTGTCTTTAGAGGAGGGGCTTTGAGTTTGTCAAACTCGTCTTTCTCCGCGTAGATCACCACATTGTCTGTGAGAGAAGGCAAGAGAGAGATGGAGACAGACAGGGTTATGAATACTGTTTCTCACAGATCCAGAAGAGAAAAAAGGAGGGGAAAAAACACAGTAATCCAAGAGCATTTTCCAAACATACTGCAGATCACAGAGGATTTGTATGTGAAGTCTTGAATAGAGGCGTTGGAGCTGGAATGCAGCAGAAAATAATTACACTGACTATTTGGTGAAAATGCACTTACATCATGGGGATAGACAGAGTAATGAGTGAACACCTAAGTGGAACAAAGTCTGTGTGTGTGTGTGTGTGTGTGTGTGTGTGTGTGTGTGTGTGTGCGTGTGTGTGTGTGTGTGTGTGTGTGTGTGTGTGTGTGTGCGTGCGCGCGCGCGTGTGTGTGTCTGCGTGTGTGTGTGCTGTGCGTGCGTGCGTGTGCGTTGGCATTTTGGATGACTGGAGTATTTGTGGGAGACGGGCCCATTGCTCCAAGCCCAACCGGAGCTAACTGTCACTCACAAAGACACCAAGTTAATTAGGCCTTGAGATGAAAGACAGACGCTTGATTTGACAAGCGTGCGCGTACACACACACTCACACACACACACACACACACACAAAGGGACACACACAAAAGGACACATACAGTACCTACGTGCTCACAACTGTATCAACACATTTAACCAAATAATAATGAGAGAAACCACACCAAAACATTACATCAATTCTCCAATTACATTAAAACTGCTTAATTAGTGTTGTAACTATATGAGTCTTTAGTTATGTATATGGTATGCTGGGTGTTTGTGGTTAAAGATAATTGTGTGTGTGTGTGTGTGTGTGTGTGTGTGTGTGTGTGTGTGTGTGTGTGTGTGTGTGTGTGTGTGTGCGTGCGTGTGTGTGTGCGCGCGCTCACATGCACGTGTGCTTATACAATCACATAATATTCAAGCAGTAAGCCAGTCTGGGAGCTAAATTAAACAGGACAAATGTTGCCTAGAGCTATATGTATGGCCGCAGCATTCTAAGTTTAACATTTCTCCATGCTGCACTCATCCTCACCGCACAGTTGGAATGCACACCACAAGACCTGTCTGCCTCCCCCACCCACACACACACACACACACACACACACACACACATACATATGTATAACACACATACATTATGTATACACACAGTACGTGTGCATGTAGACACGTCTTACTCACAAAACAACAAGGTACAAAGCATTCCTAACTACATATCGAAATGGGGGAAAAAATATACTGTTCGCCTCGCGATGCGCCGCGTTGTGAGCTTGTAGATCTGCTATTTTTGCTGCTTAAAGTTGAAATATGGAGATATGAGGTTTCTACCCGACAGCCATGAAACATGTACTGTATGTGCACCAACACACATACACAGGAACGCCAACCTTTGCACAGCCAGAGCGACAAACACAAACAAAGAGACAGACAGACAAATGCGTAGGAGACAGACCGACAGATGGAGAGACAGACAGACAGACAGACAGACAGACAGACAGGAAGGCAGGCAGCCGAGTGCCTTCACGTTGGTTTGATAAATCGGAATCACAATCAACTTCATTGACATATCACAGGTTTACAGATGTAAAGAAGTGGGTTCAATTCTTTTTGTACGGCCTCCAATCATTTGTAGTTTTGGTGAGAATGTAGGAGGATAGAGATAAAGGAAGAGCAAGGAGAAAAAATACTGGATAGAAATAGCTCAAATAATCAAAGAGATGTATACATATACACATAGCATGTAGAAGCACGTATTTAGGCTGTACAAAGAACACAGCATAGAGTTTACTGAGTTATTTGTTCTCTTATCTATTTCTATTCCCATTCTTGACTGACTTCTTTTTTAATTTGATCTGGTTTTTATCCACACTGTTTCACTGCCAAGAACATTGCTACCAGCTCTATTTTACACCTCAAACACCTCAAACTTGAGAAAAACTAGCGAGAGCCAGCCTATATAATTTGTGGTTCTGTAAACTTATCAAGAGATCATCTCATTGATACGTGTTAAAGTGAATGTGTGGCTGAATTGTACTGGTCTGTCTAATGCCTGTCTAATGCCTTTATCCACTTAAGCCCTACATTTCGTCCTACGATGAATAGCAAAAATAATTCATTTATATGTTCAAATCTATATGCTAAATCTATATGTTGTTTTTTTTCGGGTCAGGTGTCACACTATTGCCCTATTTGGATTCAAAACGGCTATTGTAGCTGAAAAGCTACAAGTTTGCATGTCTGAACAATGCAAAAACAGAATTATTTGTTTGCATTTGCTTTTTTTCTCCCCCATATATTTTCATAATAAAAAAGTGCGTATCGTATCGAAATCGTATCGAAATCGTATCGAAGTTGTGAGCCCAATATCGTATCGTATAGTTTCGTGAAATTAGTGTATCGGCACACCCCTAGAGCGTGTATATTATCGGCTATTTAATTTTTTTTTATAAAATAAAGATAAAGAAAGTCCTGTGTGTTCCTCAGGACCTTCTGGCCAAAGAGATTCTGATCTCATTGACTACCTGTTTAAAGGATAATTGCAAAAGAATAAAGAGTCAAAACCCTACTGCTGCAGGATTTAGACAGATTCCATGGCAGGTTAGTACGGTTATGAATTATTCATATTGTTGGTATTTATTCATGTCTCTCAGCTGACTGTTCAGGAATGAGTGGTGTCATTGCGGTCAGTGAAATATGCAGTAAGAATACGTTGGTTTTGGAGGGAAGTTGGATTCTAACTAAGCATTGTGATTTCAAAATATGCCAATACAAGTATTCTATCTATCCCTGTGAATGAAAAAAAAAAAAAAAATGTATTATTATAATTATTATCTATTCTGCCTAACCTTACACACATGGTCCATTTATTCACTTTCAGTGTTGAATTAACACACTGGATTTTATTTTGTGTGTGTGTGTGTGTGTGTGTGTGTGTGTGTGTGTGTGTGTGTGTGTGTGTGTGTGTGTGTGTGTGTGTGTGTGTGTGTGTGTGTGTGTGTGTGTGTGTGTGTGCGTGTGTTTTGTTTTCTATCTCACCAGGGACATCTTTCTTGTCCTCTTGTTTGTTGGTCTGAGCTTCTACTGCTTTCACCACCTGTCCAGAGCAGCATGCTGCACACAAACACACACACACACACACACACACACACACACACACACACACACACACACACACACACACACACACACACACACACACACACACACACAC
>NC_137618.1:39168525-39176025 GCF_963280865.1 Gymnoscopelus braueri
TTGATCGATGAAAGGGTCTTTGCTGTGGGTGTCTCGTATAGACATATATGGGATAGATGAACAATGAGAACTTATACGTGATATTCTTATTTTGGCTCTTGTGTTACAATTGTTTAAAAAAAACGTTCCCTTTGTGTAAATCGTGCCTATTGTGCAGTGAATATAACTTTGTATAATTATGTTTTTGGTGTCTTACAATCCCTTAAGGGATGAGTCAAAAAATAATAATTCATTCATTCATATACTGTACTGTACGTATACATTCTGTTAGTAATGTGCTCCATATGAACAGCTTGATGGCGATGGAGGCCGTGAGAGAGTAAAGGCTTCGTGAGCCTCTGGTAATTGTTAGAGTCGAGACGTGGCAGCAATCGGCGGGATAGACGTGCGCACGCGCATACGAAGTGTCAGATATGCAGCGGAATTAGTGAGTCACTTGGGTTATGGATGAGCTGACGAACACCCTGGTTGAGCCATGTAGAAGCTGAGATCCAGGGAGAGGAGCAGAGGGGGTGAATGTGGTCCACTGTATCCATCATCCAGGCTTGTTGACAGGGTTTGGGAGGGCTCGGCACGCGCCGCGACCTTCAGACCTCCAGGGCTGCACAAAACTCAGCAATGACCCACAAATATCCGTCTGTGCGTATGGTGAGCTCCCACCCAATATAGTATTTATTCATGATAATTAATTAACAATGAATTGATTGACTGACTTCTGACAAGGGCCATGTTCTAATAATTAATATTTAATAATTAAAAACTAACAAGAGAGACAATTAATCATAAAGATCATGGCAAAAACATTCCTAGATGTATAGATTTTTAAGGCTTCATAAATGGGACTTAGTGGGGGGAAGCAGAGATGCAGGACATAATTTATTGTCAAAAGGCTTTAGCATTGATTTTGTGCTCTCAAACGAAAAAGCCAAAGTCAAAACACATGAGGTATTTTTTCAGTGCACTCATGACAAACAAGCAACATGTTTTGGGGTCTTCCTCAGGCAAAATAATGTTCTGTAAAGTTTTTCAAGGCACACCAAAGCCTGGTCTTAACGACATGAACCCTAGTGTCGCAATACTGGAGCGAACATTTTGCAAAAAAATATCTATAAGCTCACAGATCAGCTCTTTTCGGCACAGAGATGGTGTCGTGATGCGACATGAGCTTGTAGATTGGCTATTTTCGAATAGCTGAAGTATAAAACAGGTTAAGGGGTTAAGCCATTCCCTGCTCTATCAATCAAGAATAACATCAGGTTTTCACCATAGGATTATCACTTGAAGAACATATACCTTTATGTCCCCTCATTAAAACAGGGAATTAACTGAGCATTTGGCATGTTTTGCAGGAGAGAGAGAAAAAAAAAGAAAGACAGGAAAGGTAAGAAATGAATGACTAAACTACGTAAGTGAAATCTTGGGTAGGAAGGATGGACGGATGGAAGGAAGGATAAAGAGGAGGAAAGCAAGTTCTCCAAAGCTCAAGGGTGCTCTTCTTACATTCTTTGGTGTTGCGCGGTGCATTCTGACAGGAGTGACACACCTTCCCATAGAGGTTCCTGGGTCGGTTCTCCAGAATGTAATACCTGAGGAGACAGAGAGAGACAACACGGTGTTCATTACAGCGCTAGTAGGAAATACACATTTCCCCCAAGAAGAATAAATGAAAGTCTGCACTCGCTTTCAAGTTCAATAGACTGACCGATCTCTACTCTCATTATCTCGGCTAACGCTCGCTTTGAACTGCGTCGGAAGATTTAACCCCGCGGGCCTCTGAAGTAGCCTTTAATGGATCTCATATGACTTCACACTCTCCATGGTATTCATGTGGTCTTTTCCCCAAACCACCAGGGATCCATTAAGCCACACCTGCAGAGCCCCCTGAACCTGACTCCTGACCCGCGCACCTCTCCCAACCACACCTGCACTCAGCCCATAAAAAGAAAAAGCGGAGATGAGGAACAAAAACAATACAGATGGTGAAAGGCTAAAAAGATAGAAGGTGTTTTCACACCGTGGCTCTGCAGGAGGCTAGCCGTCTATAAGAGGGTGTGTGTGTGTGTGTGTGTTTGTGTGTCCCCGGAGCTCATCATGCATTTGTACCTCCACCACGTAATTATGTTATATACTTTTTGAAATATCTATATATTATGTATATTGAAATATAATATTTCAAATAGGGCTGAAACCTTACTCAATACATCATAGATATGTCATGTACCGTAGCTAACTGACATCACATGCTGGCCACATGAAGTCCGGGATCCACATGGTGGTCACGGCCGTTTCCGTGTGGATCCCAAGATTCACACCATTCAAGAAAGAAAAAGTAAAAACGGAATGATTTGATCAAAGTGAACACAGTCGTTTTGCCGGCAGGTATTTTGCAAAAGCATGCGTACTCTTCCTCGTGTGCCAGACATACAGACAGTACCACCATGGGACATGAAAAATGGATTTCGCCTCAACAGGAAGCAGGTGAGGTGAAGAGATTGACTCACTGAATATAAACTTTAATTGACGTCCTGAGGGGACAAACTGTACCAGCTACAGTTCTAGCTCAGAGCCAGGCGTCTGTCAAGAGGCGGGCGAGAGAGCCAGGGTTGGGCAATTAACCGAAAATATACCGAAATTGGTATTTAGAAGTAGAACCAATAAACGACTTGGTTAATCGAATAATCGAGAAGCAGGGTGTTTTAAATATCATTTCTTTTTACATTTCTTATGTCAACAAATCGACACGAACAAATTCAAAGATCTTTTATAATCGACTTTATTGATTAGTCTGAATCTCTGATTAACCATTTACCCTGTATTATACTTTGTTGTACAATGGTGGCGTACAAAAATAGTGAAAATAGGCTATCTACAATGTGACACGTTGTGAGCTTGTAGATCTGCTATTTGATTTATTTTTATAATCGTTAATTAATCATAATCGAGCCAAAAGTTTTTAATAATCGTGATATTGATTTGAAGTCATACTGCCAAGCCCTAGTCTGACATGTTTTTTGAGTTGAGTTGAAATGGCTGTAAATAATTCTCGTTTCAGTGTGAGAGTATGAGTGGTGTGTGCAGTGTCCCGAAAAGCCTGAACATGTAAAGAAAGTCTCTGTAGGCCTATTTCAAATGAAAATCCATCCCTGCTGTGAATGCGTGCACTTTTGTTCATTGTCTTCCGAGTCTACAATCTACAGTGTACAAACCCCATTCAAACCAGTTTGTAGAATAATACTGCACTTATTTTTATGAAAATCCTATTAACCACAGAAAAAGTAGCTTTTTTTTAAAGAGGTGATTGAAGTTCTGACAAGCTCACAGCATGCTTGTGAGCTTGTAGATCGGCAAATTTTGGCAAAGAGATTTGGTGTAGACGGAAGAAAGCGGTCCAAGTACAGTTGTAACTGTACTTGTTTTACTAAGGAATAGAGGGTGTAAGTGGTTAGACCCCAGAGAGAGGCAGCAGGAATATCAGAGGACTTCCAGGCCTGTTCCGTTCTGAGTCAAGCATGTATGGACCTCCAGTATAGCAGCGCAGACTCATAACTTGCACACGTACAGTATATGCTCAACAAGCACAGCGTTCATGGCATCTTTCCCATGACGATCAAAGCGATCCACAGCAAAAGCGATCCATGATAGGGAGTCCTGCCCTGCCAGCCAACACAAGGGTGCAGCCAGGAAGGACTGAGTCAGTCAGGAACACCTCCATTTGAAACGACATGGCCAGATTATACTGTATATAGAGTATAGATACTCCTGGTCAAATATGAGTTAAAGTACTGGAGTACATGCTTTTAAAAAAATACTTACAATTACAAATTGCAAAGTACATTTTATTTTTAATATCAATGCATTGGCTGGAGTGAAATCTACTGAAATTTACATCAAAGTCAGGAGAAAATGTTGTGATGCAACTCGTTGTGAGCTAGAAGGTCAGACATTTTCACTATTTATTCTTCCATAACGCCAAAGTGCTTAATGTAAAATATAAATAATGTATTTTGAATGTAGTTCCTAGAAATCTGGTGGAGTCAAAAGTAAAATGTGTACCTTAAGCCATAAGCTTCCAAAAATAAATAATTCTAAAGCAAAGTAGGCTACAGATACTAAAGAATTCTCTTATGTACAGTACTCAAGTAAATGTACTTGAGTCCACTGTATTAGCCAGTCTACACAACTTATCCTCTCTCTCTCTCTCTCCTGTTGCAACTTTGTGTCAAATCTCATTTAACCATTTTTTAAAGACATAAGGTCCTTGCACACACAATCCGATGCAATTCTTTTTGAGACAATTGAGTTTTTACGCATCCGGCGGCAAAACGCAGGAATCAAACTGGGTTTGATGAAAAATATCACACACCACCTTCGTCGGATGGCAATTTCAGTAGTACTAGGTGTGCACGATGTCATAGAGAAGCATGTGTTCGTTGTAAAAAATGTCATCGTCTGTATTTTTTCTGTGCGAAAAAATCTGATTCTGTACAAGGGGCTTTACACTTACACTTAGTCATAGATATTTTATTGTCCTCCGAGAGGCAATTTGTGGTGCAGCACCATGCCTTCCGCATTTACTGTAAGAGAATAGAGGATTATGAGGATTGGAATGAAATACGACTGCGTGAAATATGTGGTAGTTCATTTCCTTTATACTAAGCTACTCTGAACAACTCTCTACTCAAGTAGTGTCAAAGCACCCAATTAAGATCCTGTTAAAAAACAAAAACGGACATGAAGAGGTGGTTGGGAACGAGTGACTTTGCTTTAGGGGTGGGAGTGATTGAAGAGCGGAGCACCACAACATGGGGCAAGACCCCATCAATCACCCAATAAAGGAAAAGAGAGAGAGAGAGAGGGGTAGAGGACAGATTCAGGGGGTGGGCGGGTGGTGAGTGTGTGGGGGGCAGGAGGATGGAAAATGTGGGGAGGAAGATGAATGGGAAGAGGAGAGAGGAGAAAAGAGGGTCTGGTAACATTTTAATGTCCTTTATTGACTCCATGTTCTGGTGACAGTCATGCCATTCCTAATGGCAGCTGTGCAACTGTTGTGGATAGAACGGCCAATGCACGGATGTGTGGTGGTTGTGTGTGTGTGTGCGTGCACGCTGTCATGCGTACGTGTGGTGAATAGGGGGATATATTTGAAAACAGGGTGGTCCGGTCATGTCGTTTCAGTGCCACTTTGAAGCATGTGTGTGTGTGCTTGTGCTGTAGTATACATTCACACGTTTACATAAACTATGTATATTATGTATAGTATACATAATTGGGTATGTATGGTAGTACGGTATGCAATACAATATATATATATATATATATACACACACACACACGCACACGCACACACACACACGCACGCACGCACACACACACACACACACACACACACACACACACACACACACACACACACACACACACACACACACACACACACACACACCATTGCCCAAATGGAGCTGCCCTGCTTCTCACTCATATAGTAGTGCTGCTCTAAGCTCTTGTTTCACTGTGTCACAGTCACAGACTTTTGTGTCATTGGTTGTAGGGTCTAGGTCTTGTATTTCTATGTATTATGTGACCTGGTCTAGTATTCTTGGTTCTATGTTTCAGTTTGCTTTGCCAGCTGTATCTCATTTGTAATCACCCCTCATGTGTGCAACAGTCTTTTGTGCCCAAGTCAGTCCTTGTTGAGTCAATTGTCTTGTGTCACCACCAGGCTGTTTCAGTCTGTTTGGGATGTTCTTGTTCATGTCTTCTGTATTAAGCCATTAAGACCGGGAAAAGCATCCTTGTCATTTTTAGATTTCTTTGGCTATTAAAAATAAATTGCAGATCTACAAGCTCATGTGCCGCACTATGAGCTTGTATATCTGCAAAAATATATATATATCTTGAAATGTTTTGCAAATCTTTGAATATATATATTTTTAAAGCAAACAGTAACCCAAATCTTTGCCTCTGGGGGGGTCCCTGGAACAACATATTTTGAGATGGGGGTCCACGGCCAAATACATAACATTTTGGGGGCCCTTGACATGAAAAAGTTTGAGAACCACTGATTATATTATAGCAACATACATTTTTTCAAAAAACTGAAGCAAAGATTTGAGTTACAAATGTTCGCTTTAAAAAAAATTATTCATGATTTTTTTTAAATAGCCAAAGTATAAGATGGTTAAAGTCGTTAAAATCTAAAATAACAGATGCTCTCCCGCTCTTAATGGATTAAAACACCCAGTCATGGCGTTTGGGTTCCTCACCACACCAGCATGTGACAGTTTGCTCAACTTGAGAATAGTTTGCTGGTGCCGTTTAGTATGACAAGAAGACGACAAGCGCACAGAGACTCTGCAATACTGTTTTGATTGACAAATATGAGAAGGTGATTTTGACTAAATTCAATTAATGTGCTTCCTGTTCCAATCTCTCCTTGGCGCGACTTGGCTTGATGTTTCAAAATGGCCAGAAAACAGTAAGAGTACTGTTCGGAAATAAGTCACATTTGAGGAAAATAATAACAAGGAAAGACAACGATACAGTTAGCCCATATGCAAGTAATACAGAGCAGAGTAGTGCCAACTGTGGCTGCTGACATTTGCTGCACTACTTTGCAATAGAGTATGACAATGATAATGGTGTTTGATTAAAATCAGACAATAACTAATGATGATCACATAAACAGTGGCTAAACTGTAATCTGCTAGTTGGTCGTCCAGAATGACACATTCCCCCTGTCCCTTCAGTGTGGGATTTGCATACAGTAGCTACATCAGGAGTCTGCAGTGACTTTGCAAACAGCACTGGCCTATACTTCAAAGAACCATTTGACAGTTAAGCTATCACTTCAAGTAGGCCTGCCAATATGAGCGACAACCTTGGAAAATATATTTTTTATAAATATACTCTTTTTGGATTTTTTTGTAAACTGTAAAATGGAAAATATCATTTTTGGCAGCATTCAGATTTTCACTGTTTCAGAATTATTAACAGAACAGGGTGCTGCTTCTTTACAGCAGATGCCAAGGTGACATTTTGGGGTAAGTACAGTTTATCCACTTCTCCAGGCACCACCACAAGCACTATATACCTCTTTTGTGTGGATTCCAAATTAATGTGGTGGTAGTTTAAATATATTATATTATATTATATTATATTATATTTATTATATGTATTATATTTATTGTATTATATATTACAGTATATTGCAATCAAAGACAGTAGTGGTACATTACCAGTTCAGTTACTGTGCTTGCCAAAGGCACACAATTAAACTGTATGTATACATCATTGTATGCATGTCTGCTGTTTTGGCATATTTAAGCTATACAGTGAAATGCACATCAAATTGGGTGCACTTGCCAATACAATGAACTGAACAGTGGATGGTGGCTGTGTGCGTCTTACCCCGGCAGGCAGTGGCCACACTCCGCATCGCTGTCGGTGGTTCCTTGTGAGAGCACCGTCGCCCTGTAGAGGGCATCGCAGTCTTTGTGACGT
>NC_137618.1:39178525-39223525 GCF_963280865.1 Gymnoscopelus braueri
CTCTCTCTCTCTCTCTCTCTCTCTCTCTCTCTGTGTGTGTGTGTGTGTGTGTGTGTGTGTGTGTGTGTGTGTGTGTGTGTGTGTGTGTGTGTGTGTGTGTGTGTGTGTGTGTGTGTGTGTGTGTGTGTGTGTGTGTGTGTGTGTGTGCATGTCCTCTCCTGTGAAGTGTTTGTCCTATTTTATCCTATGATTAGAAGGGTGTTTAAGACACGCACATTTGCGCACGCACACACACACACATGGGGAAAGCACAGAAGCGAGACACAGAGACGTACTGCAGATAGATTGCAATAACAACTGAATTACAGACTGTAGCGCTCACAACATCAGACAGGGGAAAGTCAAAATAACCCAACTCCTTCTCTTTCTCTCTCCCTCTCTCTTTCTCTCTCTCTCATCATGCCTGATTGAATTGCTCTTTCTTCTCTTCTCTGTGTTTTGATGGCTCCCTATTCAAAACAGCCAAATTGCTTTTTCACGGGTGCGACTCTCTGTATTTATCGGAGCGGGGCTATCATTGTCATTGCCTTCAAATTGAGGAGGGGAGTGGATCGTTTTGTTTTTACAAGTTTAAACAGAGCGGGTGGCTCTGACAGCGAGCGCTGTCCTGCTGTGATCCGGCTGCGTGGGTGTCAGACACATGGAGAGCATAGCAGTCAGAAATGAAATTTAAAAAGGTGAGAGAGCAACTGTAATTTGCACTGACAGAAAGGAAGGAGAGAAGAGAAGAGCAAAGGAATATTGTCGTTGTTGAGCAGAAACCGTTACTTATCAGGAAATGGAAAAAATAACCTGTGTGTTCCAATATATCTAATGTAGTTATATGTTTTAGTCATAAGCTCTTTATACTACTATTTTTTTTCGAAAATAGCTAAAATAGCCATACTTACAAGAACAAGACACATAGTATCGACTAGTTGTAAGCTTGTAGTTGTTAGGCTATTTCCGCTACTTTTGTACAACACTGTCATACGCTATCTTGCGCTTCGCCTTACCCCTTATGCCTAAACTCTTTAGGCATTTTTTACTAATTTTAAAAACATTTAAAATAGTTTCAATGGCCAATCCGATCTACAAGCTCACAACGTGACGATGTAGATAGGCTAAAATGTTTTTCAAAATACAAAAAAATGCCTAAAAGGTTTAGGCATTTAGGGCATTAATAAAAAATAAATTGATAAAAACATAAAACTTAAAAGTTGAAACATGGAGATACAAGGTTTCTGCCTGACAGCAGCGATATAATCAAGCATAATAAAAGTAGAGTGAGGTTGTGCAATCAGACAGCAGCAGCTCAGAATGAACACGGTATTTCCTATTTGTGACAAGAGAGGATGCTAGTAGTTACTACCAGAGAGCCCAGACAGGCCTATAGCTGCCACAACAGAACAGAGCCAGTGTTGCCATGTCTGACGATTATAAGCAACTTTGGGCTTGTTTTTCTGTAAAGTTGCTTGTAAATATTGGTAGTTGCGGGTTGCGTTTTTTATTTTATTTAAACCAGTGGTTCTCAAACATTTCCAAATCAAGGACCCCCAAATGAATATGTACCCCCTTCTGAATGTTGTGCCAGGGACCCCCTGTACCAGATTTGTGTTGTTAAACAATATTCAAAATGTTTAACTTTTCTTTTATGATTTTTTTTTAAATAGCAGGTCTACAAGCTCACCACACGTCGCGTCGCATCGCAACGCGTGGTGAGCTTGTAAATCTGCTATTTTCAAATATCCGATGCTTCCTTTGGGCTTGTTTTCATAGACCTGGTTGCTTATTTCTCTCGCAGAATCCGGCAACACCGGCTCCATACCAGCTCTATGAGACAGGGGAGTGCTGTCTCTCAGACTGTGCCCATCGGAGCGCTCATCTTCACTGTGTTTGCTTTGGCTGTCAGCACCCTGACTGACAGAAGGCTAAATCTCTCTGGGACTACTGCGCGTCATTCACTGTTATTCATTCCTGCTCTTGGAAGCCAACGAGGGACTCGACGAGCCATAAAGAAATTGTTCATCATCATTTCAGAACTCTCTCGGATGCAGCGATGTGCATGCTAGTGTGAGTGTGTTTGAGCGTGCGTGCCTGAGCGAGCGCTCACGTGCGTGTGTGTGTCTGTGTGTGCATGTGTGTGTTGTGCCCTCAGGCAATCAGATTGTCATCCTGGGTGGTCTCAGTAAAGAGGTGCAGAACAGAGCTGTTTGTAAGGTCAGTCTTCCATTGGTACTCACACCTGAGTAGCTACCAGCTCTACTGGAAATAATCCGTTACAGCAGGACACCCACTGTACTCCTCCCGGTGTTTGATGCCAGGGGGCCTGTGTGCTGCTGACTCATACTGGAAACTTCAGTGATAGTAGTGGGCAAATGCAGATTTTCAACCTAAATCCCATTGTTGTGACGTGAGATCATATGATGGAACCACCTGGTAATCAGAAGGTCTCCGGTTCACCCACCCACTGTGCCTCTATGAGTCAAAGTGTCCCTGGGCAAGGCACTTAGCCCCTAACTGCTCCCCGAGCACTGTAGTAGTAGCGCTCACTGGTCCTAATAATTAGGATGGGTAAATGCGGATGACAAATTTCACATAATATGTGCAAATGTGCAGTGATAAATACCTCCAACAATAACTAATTAAAGGGGCCTAACTCAATAGTATTATTATTATTAATAATAATATTATTATCAATAACATTACAGTATGGGGAAAATATCCAATTGTACATAAATGATACAAATTTGTCTCTGCAAAATGCGGTAGTGTACTGTATGCTATATGACGTCAAATTTCACATCATTGGCGTGCGTGCGTGCGTGCGTGTCTCACCATGTGTGGCTCCTGTCCAGGCTGGCACTGAGGACAGGGTTGGCAGCTGTTGTTGGTCTGGTTGAAGAACTCAAACTCTCCACAGCTAGAGTACTCAGCACGAGTAGAGCACACCCAGCACACCTAGAGGACAGAGGACAGCCAGTGAGACACAAATACATACAGAAATAGTTGGCAGAAACCTCTCATCTCCATATTCTAACTTTTTCCGTTTTTTTCCCCGTAAATTAGCGGCCTACTTGGATCAGCCTACATCGTCACACAAAAGCATCAAAAGTAGCAGATCCATAAGCTCGAAACGTGGCGCGAAGCTTGAGCTTGTAGATCTGCTACTTTTGCCATTTAAGTACAGTTTTGGATGCATATGAGGTTTCCATCTGACAGAGACGGAAATGCCGAAGATCAATAAACAGTATAAGGCCCATATTCATCTAGACCAGTGGTTTTCAAACACAAAAAGTGGACACAAAGTGAAAATCTCACCTGTTGTCACTCTGTAAACGTTTATTTTTATTTACTAATGCAAAATAAATAGTTTAATGCATTCTACTATTCTGCCACCAAAATGTGGAACGCCCTGCCACTACCAGCCATCAAACGATGCGACTCCCTATCCTCATTCAAAACCACCATAAAAGCGCACCAGTCCGAAATTTACAATAAGACCTAGATAAGTCTTCTACTTTGCCACCAGAGAGTACCCCCCCCCCACCCTGCACTGTTTCTGTACATATACCTTGTATTGCTCCTGTATTGATTGATGAATTGTATTGTATTGTATGTCATGTATATCTTTATGATTAATTGAATACATAGGACCACAATGGAAACAAGCCATCAAGGATTTTTTTGTGTTATCCTTTTAGCATTGCTGGCATAACTGTACTTGCTATACTGTTTGCAACTTGTTGATTAAGTATTCAATCAATCAACCAATCAAAACCACTTAAGCCCCATTTCATTCTTTAACAAAATATCCCAAGGTGCATCTGGACTCACGGCACACCCGTGTGCCACGGCACACCGTTTGGGAACCATTGTACCAGTGTAGAGGAATGGGCTGGAGTGGCGAGGGGTGGCACAAGAGAAAGGCAGTGTTACAGCCAGCAGAGTTACAGTAAAATCATGTGTAAGCCCTATTAAAAAATCACTAAGATTCATTTACAATCTCTAAGCTCACAAGTTATGAGCTTAGAGATTGTAAAGATCGGAAATTCGTTCGAAAACGAATCATATCATGCTGCAAACATTTTTGAAAGTGGACCTGTAGAATATTTAGGTACATTTTTATATCTGGGCATTACTATTATTATTATTGTTATGTATATCTGTGGTTTGTGAGGTGAATGTCTCAACTATAACATCAGATTTGTTTTCAAAGATTTCTTTCACTTAACCAGAGTGTCTTAGTCTTTCATATAGCATGAAAGATCTCCTGTCTGATTTTGACATATAAATTCAGTGAATGCGTTAAAATTGAGTGGAAACAATTCTGGAAAAAAAAGAACAGTATCACAGAACCAATGCAAATACTTTAGGGCGTTCTTTCATATTGGGTAGTATCAGGATGGGTTTTCAAAGTAGCATAATAGGCGTAGGTTTGTTAGTTTGTTAGTTTGTTAGCGTTGGTTTTCTTCACAGTCCAAGTCCATTCAATGAATGTAGATTTTCCCCTGACATATCAATAGGCAGAGATCTCTGATCATGTAAGATTGCCTAGGCTAGCCTGAATCCATAATTATGTGTCACACTTATAATTTCCACTCCTATTCATTTCAGGCAATTATGTGACATTTTGCGTTGTGGTGATTTGTGCTACTGGCAGGGCTTTCTTTATTTATTTATTTGGAGGCTGTTTTGAATTAATTTTCAACTCAGAGCGATGATGTTTCAATCCTAGAGTAGCAAAGAATTGCATAACCATTACATGGGCATTTGTATAAATACAGGCTAATGATGTCCAGGATATAAATGGGTGCATCTACTCAGAACAGCTGCTGCCTGGACTCTCAAGCTTCTCCTCCTTCTGCCTGTTCTCATTTCTGAAACCACTGCTTGTCAATCACCAAAATCTGATGTTCACGATGTTCATCATTATATTTATTCGGCATTTGAGCCACGGACCACCATTTGATGAGATTTAGACTCTCAGACCAAGACTGGAATATTTTGTTATCGTTGGATAAGATTTTGTCCACAATTCCATGCTGTATTGATGTGGTGACAGTATTTGTGGGCGTATTGAGTAGAGATGACAGGCCAACGTTGATCAATAACAATTATTCTACATTCTCTAAATATGTAGACTTACAGTATTGTAAATTAAGTAGTGCAGATGTTTGACAATCATTTTACTCTTTAGTTAAATTATTATATCTTTAACTATCAAAGATCTATAAGGGTCCATTTGGTTACCAACTCTCCATCATTTAGCTGGGGACCACTGGTGGTCCCTGGACCACTGGTTGCGAACCACTGATCTAGCGCTCCCTGTACTGGGCATGTCAACATTTGGCGAAAATAGCAGATCGAGCTTGTGGATCAGACATCAGACATTTAAGATTTCTTTGGCTATTCAAAAATAGCAGATCTACAGGCGAATCTTTGAATATATATATTTTTAAAGCGAACGTTTGTAACTCAAATCTTTGCTTCTGGGGGTCCCTGAAGCCATCTGGAGTGGAGGGGGAAAGGAGTGGGCCAAGTATAGAGCCCTCGGAGACCGCGGGCAATGAAGTATATAGAGGGTGAAGTTAGTATTAACATTAGCATTTCATAGGTTGGAAGGATTCAAACGCCTTTACACTTAGTTGTTGACATTTAAGCTTGGGACGTGTCTGGAGAAACTGCGTTTTTTCCAATGTTGGCTCCTGAGCAACTCTACTGAAGTGGGCTTGGAGTTTTAATGAATTTGGGCTGAAACCAAAACCTCGTTTTGGTTTTTGCTTGCAAGTTTCCCCCATCAGCACACTGATGGAAAGACCATGCTCGGGTTCAAGGAATCTGTGAGAATTGTTATTGGCCTTGGGACCGAGCCTCGCTAGTTATAGGAAACCAACAATTCAGTGTTGAAATACGCTAGTTACTTTACCAGCAGTTTCATTGTTTTAAGGACATATTTTTGCAATTAGAATTTTTTTACATCTTGTAATAATAGTTCCCCATAGCCATCAGCGAACGGCGATCAATCATAGTGATTCCCCGGCTGCACCTTTATTCAATCAAATCAAGAATGAGTGACATCATTTGAACGGGAGAGAAACCAAACCACTGAAGAGCAGAGAAACCAAAAGTGCATCAACATCTCCATCTTCATCTGTTCTGACACATTAGTGGAGAGATCATTGCTGGCCCTGATCACTGATTTATAGACTGATAATGGTGTGTGTGTGTGTGTGTGTGTGTGTGTGTGTGTGTGTGTGTGTGTGTGTGTGTGTGTGTGTGTGTGTGTGCGTGTGTGTGTGTGCGCGTGCGTGTGCACGTGTGCGTGCGTGCGTGTGTGTGTGTGTTGTATTACCATACTTGTGAGGGGCCAAACGTCCCCTCAAGTATACTAGGATTTGAGTCGTAACACTGTTGCACGACTATAACTCTGGCTTTTAGGGTTAGTATAGATTGTGGAAATAGCATTCATAAAAATTCAAATGTTGTTGTCCTCACAAGTATAGCAATACCCACACGCGTGCGTACGCGTGTGTGTGCATGCATGTGGGCGAGCGTGCAAGCTAGCATGTATGCGAGCATGTGTGTGTTATGTGTGTGTCACTGTATCAATGTGGCTTATTCTAATATATAGCAGCTGGTATGTATACATATTCAGTTGGGTGAATGGCAGGCCAGAAGTGAGAGACCCCCACAATGCTGAACGCTGAGACACTTTGCTGGCTTCCAAAAATCAGTGACAGACGAGGAAATTACAGAGGGACAAAGAAATAAACAATAACACATATCTTGTCCCTTCCTCTCTCCCTATCACTACATCTTTCACACACAAACTCTTTGTACACACACACACACACACACACACACACACATCTCAGTGCTGGCTGTGGCTTAAGTTTACTCCAAACCATGGAACACACACCACGAGTGCCTGGGGATCAACTAGCATCCAACAGGCGACCACACGGGGCTACAGGTCAATTGAATGCAGTTGGTGTCGGAGGGAAAGGGCTCCGGCTACAGCAAACACAGAAGCAGCTGTGTGCTATGTGGCATCATCTGCTCCCAAAGATGATGATGCACGTTCCAGAGACAAAGGAGGGGAATGAGAGTGTGTGTGTGTGTGTGTGTGTGTGTGTGTGTGTGTGTGTGTGTGTGTGTGTGTGTGTGTGTGTGTGTGTGTGTGTGTGCGTGTGCGTGCGCATATGCATGTCTGCGTGACTGCGTGCATGAGCACACGCATGCACGCAAGCGCATGTGTGCACACATGTTTCTGTGTGTGTGTGTGTGTGTGTGTGTGTGTGTGTGTGTGTGTGTGTGTGTGTGTGTGAGATTTGGGCTTTTGAACACTGCGGATGAATGCAGGAAGTATTGCTCAATAACCTTGACCATTGATTAACTGCACAGTTAATCAGATAAATGGTCAACAACAGCAATCCACAAACTTGGCGTGCGCACATCACATACGCGCGCACACCGACCCTGAGGCACTGCAAACCAAGTTGCATTCCCCTACGCAACTCCTTTTCCCTGCCCCTCCCCTCCTCTCTTGTTCCTCCCTCCGTTCCTCTCCCCCTTCCCTCGTCCGTGATCAGTGTCTGCGTTTGTGCGCAGACAAAAATAATCCTCTTAGCCCTCATAATCCGCTCGTTAATTTACACCTGATCCATAGTACACTGACCTCACATCCTAAACCCCCGCAAACCACCTCACAGGAACATAACAAAGCCCCAATCCAATTTGCAACTTCAAAAGTGATTCTAATCCATTATAACAATGTGCCTGTTTTTTTTGGGGGGGTCTGGATAATCCATTCGCAGTCTTCGTGTAAACACGTACGCCGGTTGGAGTTGGAGGTGCTGGCGTGTGGGCGCCCCGCCAGTGCGTTTCAACATCAAAACAAAGAAAGAGAGAGAGAGTTTTGGGAAGAGATTCTCTTCAAGATAACAGAGATGCCTACTCCAAAAAAAAGGAACTCCATTGGCCGACTAATTGCTACACGAGTGCTGCACAGTTGTGCAATGCCCTGGCAGAGAGAACCTAAAGTCTAGATGTGTCTGTGCCAACACGTGCGGCATCTTGCCTTCTATCTGTCTGTTGCCCTGTGTGCATGCGGGCGGTGTAGCCACTTTTGGGGGCTCTCAAAAGTGTCTGGCCGATCGGAATCAAGCTCACCTCATCCAACTGCAATGTGGGAAACCACTTTCAAGTATGTTTTCATGCGACGGAGGGAGAGAGGAGGAGAGAGAGAGGGTGCGGAGTGAAGAATGAGAGATGGAAAAAGAGGGAGGGTTGGGAAAGAATGAAAGGTGGGAGAGGAGAGGAGGAGTTGGAGGAAGTGGAGAGAAAACAACGCAAAGGAAAATAAGAGAAAACGGTTTGACAAAGACAGCAAGCAAGGAGGCCTGGACTGCTGGCGTAGCGGTCCAGGCACCTAGGCTACAATGTAGCCTGACAGCGCGTCGCAGGTTCGAGTCTCGATCCCGAAACCCTTTGATGCGTGTCACTCCCCATCTCTGTCCCCATTTCAGCCTACATTGTCAGCCTACTTTCCTATCTATAATAAAGGCATAAACAGCCCCAAAAAAAAGCAGGTGAAGGAAAGCAATGGGGAGGAACGCAGTGGGACAACAAATGTACAAGCTCACGACGTGTCACGCTGCGATGCGCTGTGAGGTTGTAGATCTGCTGTTTTTGGTGCAACACAACCAGCACGCAACTACCTATGAATCAGGTGTAAGACGAGCGAGAGATAAGGCAACAGAAAGCAGAGAGAGGGAGGGGAGGACAAAAGACAAGTGGTGGGTAATGGGGACACACAGAAGAATAAAGGGATGGTATAAGAACAAAAACAAATATGTAAAGTAGCACGAACCAACAACGAAGAGAGGAGGATGGCCTTAACTTGACTTCTTCTCTGGGACATCTTCACTTCTTCCTCCTGGGGCATAGAGAGAGAGAGAGAGAGAGAGGGAGGGGGAGAGAGAGAGAGGGAGGGGGAGAGAGAGAGAGAGAGAGAGAGAGAGAGAGAGAGAGAGAGAGGGAAAGAAAACAAAAGAGCGGAAGCACATGAATGATGAATGATGTTATTGTCTATTCTTGTTCATACTCATGTAGTTTCCCAACCCCCCATTGCAAAATTAATTTGACTCTGAAGGTGTAAAAGTGGACCTTCACGGGTCCATGTTCACACTCTCAGAGTTAACTCTCAGAGGGTTTCGCGGCGCATTCTCAAAATCAATGCCTCACTTTTTCAGCTACCGCACACATGCATCTAATTGCATTCTTGAAACGGCCGAGTCATCGAACATCGAGCGTGCCTGCAACAGTAGCGGCATCATCGGTATGTGTGTCCGCGTCTTAGTGTGTGTGTGTGCGTGTGTGTGTGTGTGTGTGTGTGTGTGTGTGTGTGTGTGTGTGTGTGTGTGTGTGTGTGTATGCATGTGTGTATGCATGTGTGTGGGCCCTCCCCCCCACTGATTTCACAGTCCCAAACACATCATCGCCCATAAACATTTGATGGCAGGACAGCCCATCGCATTCCTGCGCCTCGTACCTCATGCAATCCTCTGCCGACACCGCGCTCAACAAGAAATGATGTCATTTAATCATTTGGCCCCGTGTGTGTCAACTCAATAACTGCGACGGAGGCCGTGCATAATAGGAGGAGACGAGGAGAATGACTGAATCTCTCACTCGTTCGCCCACTCACTGGCAGGGACAGGTGTCCCCCCAGCAAACAACCCCCCCCCACCCATACACACAAGTAGGCCTGTTGCGTGTTTGCGTTAGCAACCAAATTCAAGCCATGGTGGTTTGGTTTTTCGGAAAAGGCCTTGGCAGGGAGAGACCCGTCGGCTGTAAAGGTTCTGGAGAGCTCACAGAATGGAACACGTACACAATCGAATTGCCCTCAAATTAACATGGAGATCAAACGAGCAAACGTGATTTATTCCATTCCTCTTTTTATGTGAGGATTAAAGTGACTCGGTTCAAATGAATGTATGTTTAATGGTGTTTATAGCAACAATTTTGTAGTTTAGGAGTTTTGTGTGTGTGTGTGTGTGTGTGTGTGTGTGTGTGTGTGTGTGTGTGTGTGTGTGTGTGTGTGTGTGTGTGTGTTGCCAAAGCTCAGCCCTCATCGCTACCTCCAGCAGGAAGGTTGTTATTGGCCATCAACCAACACAATAATAACAGTGGGCTCTTATTTCTCACTAAAGCATAAATGAATGTGTAAGCATGCGCGCGCGCGTGTGTGTGTGTGTGTGTGTGTGTGTGTGTGTGTGTGTGTGTGTGTGTGTGTGTGTGTGTGCGTGTGCGTGTGTGTGCGTGTGCGTGTGCGTGTGCGTGTGTGTGTGTGTTTGTATGTGTTTGTATATGTGTATATGATCTGTCTGTCTTTTTTTGCGTTTGCATGTGTGGCTTGGCTTGCAGCGCAAGTGTGTGTGCTTTCAGAGAGTCTATATGTAGGTGTGTGTTTCACAGAGAGAGGGCGAGAGAGAGAGAGCGAGAGAGAGAGAGAGAGGTAGAGAGAGGTAGAGCACGAGAAAGTGTAAATAATGGCGTCATCATAATTGAAAGGATATGCGTTGGCGAGGGCCTGCAGCACAGAATCACCTATCAAAGTCTTGTTTGAAAGGGAAAAATGAGGGCAGAATTAGTCATTCAACAGCTCACTGCAACTTGTGTACAGAATAACACTTGTCCACATAGGCAAACATCTTGTATCGGCAGAGAGTCTTCTTTAGCTTCATAACCCCTGTGCTTTTCTTTTAAACAGAAATGACCTTCTCTCTGGGTATAGGGAGAAAAATAAATGCCCAAATTCCAAGACACCCTCCATCATGCAAACACACACGCAGTGCCACGCATGCACGTCGCTTCTTCGCAGCTTGTTGGGTGTAAACAAATTCTGATTTTAATGACCATCTCGTTAGCTATGCCGCAGTGTGCTTTCTACTTCGCCTACACCGAGGCCTTCTCTGTACGCGTGTGTGTGTGCGTGTACGCGTGTGCTATCCACGTGCCTATGTGTGCCAGTGTGTAATTGATAGGGGCGTGTCATGTACTGTACCATGTGTGTTGTTTACAGAAGTGGGTGTGCAGGCAATAAAGCGAGCAGTAACTAACTTGTTCCCTGTTTGTTGTCCCTGAAAGCAAAAACGTACACACATTACTCAGGCTTTTTTTGCTGCGCAAAAGCTGAGAGCGCTTGTTGCCTTGTTGTGCTGAATGTTTACCTGGCAAACGCCCACATGCCCTTCTTAGAGTTGCACTATAAATCCACCCACACACTTCTGCATGCATGGACATAAAAATAAAAAAAAGACACACACACACTCTCCTTTGTTCCTAATTTTAATACGCGAACAAAGAACGTGAAAAGCCTTTCTTTACTCTTTATGGAGCATGATCTATCTTGTGGGTCACTCTCGAGACTGTGTGGCTGCTTTGTTCAGAATGCACGCAAATCTGATTTATAGGACTGACTGTCCACACTCTTGTTTGCAGGTGATCAGATTGGATTTGCGTACTTGGACATTGTCGACCTATCTGCATTGGTTGTTGTGGTAACGAGGCACCAACACAATGCTTAATTTTTAAGGTCGGAGCAACCTGATAGCTGAGTGGTTGGGGTGCGTACCACATGGGCTCTAACGCCTGACAGCGGGTCCCCGGTTCCATGTCCATGACCATATGCAACATTTCACTCCCATGCTCTTTCTCTGTGTTTCCTGTCTTCCTCTCCACTGCACATATCCAATAAAGGCTCAGAGAAGCCCCAAAGAATAACAACAACAAAAATAATCAATTAAATTAACAGATTATTTTCATTTTTATTGACGAGCGACACCACAACGAAGTATGTATCCGGCTTCAGTGCCTGTGTGACCAGACTGAGACGCATCTTTAGAAATCAGATTTGAATTGCATTTCACACCACCTACTGTAGGAATGTAGTTCAAATCTAATCAGCAAGATCAGTTTGCATGTGTTTTTTTGCCGTTTTGACTTGACAATATAATTTAATAAAATAATAAAAACCAATGTGATTCCAATCTGATTTGGGCTGCCACTGCGAACACTGCCTAAATTAGGTATCTGAATCAAGACTTGTCTTCTCACAATTAGTAGGGCTCCAACAACAGCATCATTAGTGGTGATTCAGTAGCGTAAATCACCACAAACTCAGCAAAAGAAATGTCTATATATACAGTATATTTATGTTCTCATGCACGCATGCACCGTATATACCGCATATAGAGTGTGTGTGTGTGTGTGTGTGTGTGTGTGTGTGTGTGTGTGTGTGTGTGTGTGTGTGTGTGTGTGTGTGTGTGTGTGGTCTTGTGACAGGTTTATGGCAGCAGGCAAAATCGTACAGAGAATCAGACGGCTTTCCTTAAACACAAAACAAAGTGGAACCAATTGACGGTACCGTCGCCGGCTAAATTACTGTTTCCCCTCACCGTTTACCTCTTATCTACGTTAATTAGATGTTTGCCCTTAATAATTTGTACCGTATACACACACACACACACACACCAATACACACTCACACGCATTAACCCTCACACGCAAATCCATTTTTTTCTCTTGGGAACACTGGGAGAAAGTAAATGACAAAAACAAGACACATTTCTTTGACATTAAGAGTTAGAAATCACTGAGTTATATGAACTTTATGGCAGGCCAAACTAAGCACACAGAATGGGAAAGTCTCAATGTAAAAGTCATTATCTCAACCCTATATTTCTCTCCCATTTCATAGCCTGGATTACTATGTTCATAGTGAAATAAGATTTAAAGTGATATTTATGTGTATTGGGAAAAGCAAAGACAAACACGGCTTCCGCAAGAGAGACGAAGCCACACATGCAAATGCACGCATGGGTGCGCGCACACACACACACACACACACACACACACACACACACACACACAGACCATACACTGTAATTATTGTTATCAAGTAAATTTCTCATGGAGTCTCTTTGACAGATAATTGCTGCAGGAGCATGAAACAACAGGTTGGGAGAGTGGGAAGAGAGAGTGGGAGAAAGCCTGAGACGTCGAGTGAGGTAGACACACAGAGAGACAGAGCGAGAGCAAGGGAGTGAACGACAAAGACAGAGTGGAGGGGGGGGGGTGGCGGGGGGGTGGCAGACAGCGGGAGAGAGAGAGAAAGAGAGAGACAGACAGAGAGAAAGGTACAGAGACGATACAAGTGCCAGGGACTCACATAAGAGAAGTCAACGTTTGTCAAAGAATTGCAGATCTACAAGCTATTTTTGAACGGCTGAAGAATTAAACAGGGCATAAGTATTTAAACTGTCGCCTATTTTGCTGGGGCCCCCTGGAGCCCCCTCAAGGACCCCTGGGGGACAGCGAGCGACAGACAAACAGAGAGTGTACGGTGTACGTGTCCTTATGTTTCTTCTTCTAGTGTGTACACAGTAAAGTCCTGGGTGTTCATTTCACTCTGAGAGCGTGGGGGCATTTTTGGGCATTTTTGGGGGTCCGTTAAATGAACACTGAGGATTTTGACTGTGTGGATGCAGGTAGCCTCCCTGTTGTGTGTAAAGGCCTCTATTCATCCAGCCAGATATTATTGTGACAGATGATCTATGGAGAAAGGCTGTGTTTTCCCCTGGTTGTATACGGGGCCCTGTGACACACTAACCCCTGTAGATCACACACCCGCATCGGGCTCACTGTAAAACACACACACACACACACGCACACACACACACACACACACACACACACGCATGCACGCATGCACACGCACGCACGCACGCATGCAGCACACACACACACACACACATTTAAACTGATCTGCAGCTATAGCAGAGGTTCAAGTGGTGTCCACTTGAACCCTAGCGTCCCTATTCTAGGGTGTTGCCGATCTAGAAGCTCAAGGCACAGAGCCGACCCTGGTCAACTACTGTACGTATTAAGGCCAGATCGCACCAATGCAACTAGTCGCAACTCCTTGCAACAAAACAGTTTTAAGGCCAGTCCACACCAATGCAACTCCTTGCAACTGCCATTGGAAGATAATGGTTGCAAGTAGTTGAATGTTGCAAGGAGTTGCATTGGTGTGGACAGGCCTTTAGTTTACTAAGTGAAATGTTTCAGTGGTTGATTCAACCCCTGTTAGATATAATAATAATAACATTTGGAGGTAATCCAGTAACAACTCAGCATGACCGCCTGTCTGTTTACGCAGTCCTGTCTAATTACATCTCAGCGCGCGCCCCCGTTGAACGGGAGAATTCGCAGAGCTGTCGACCCCCAACAGTGACACCCGCAAGCTGCCGTCATGCGACATCACACAGCTGGAGGTTCCTTCCTCGCCAAACGGATCGCACCAGTTCCACCGACAGATCCACAGAATCTATAGGAAGACTAATCTAGGTTATCTGATTTTGCAAGCTTGAGTGTTTTTTTTAACTTAATTGTCTTGTATTCTAGTGTTTGCCCGTGACTCTTCGGGGTCCATTAATCAAACATCTCCTGTTGAACTTCCAGTCGGAGTAAAAAGGGCAGCAGTGACTGGAGGGGGTTCGTTGAATGTGTGTGTGAGTGTGTGTGTGTGTGTGTGTGTGGGGGGGGGGTTGTTATGTTTGAATCAGGGAGAAGAGGCAGCTATCTAAGGTCTCGATCTGTCTGTCTGGCTCCTAAAAACTCCTGATTTCGTTCTTCCGTGTCGCAGCCGAAATCGGCCCGTCTCAGGAACGTTCTGATCTACAATGATGACGGCTAATCGTCTAAAAAAAGGGTCATGTCCCCCCGCCCTTTGATCTCACTTAATTACAATCTCGACGGGCACGCGTGCACGCACACACGCAGACACGCATACATGCATGCCCCATACACACAAACACAAGCACGGGCCTACAAGTATACACAGACATGGCTTTCTGCGCACAAAATAAGTTTAATTGCGCGGATCCTTGTGGTGAAGAACCACAACCGGTCTGTGTGTGTGTGTGTGTGTGTGTGTGTGTGTGTGTGTGTGTGTGTGTGTGTGTGCACGGCACTGCGCGCGTGCATGCGTGCGTGCATGTCTCGGAGACCTAGTGGCGCTGCCGGGCTCCCAGGATAAAAAGGAATAGATTGAAGTTTTTGTTTTGAAAAAAAAGACCTTGTCTTTTTTTTTATCAGGAAATGAAGAGACTGCCAAATGGGATGTGGACCCCTGAAGCTGCTCATTATCAGGATGAATCCACACACAGACATACACACACGCACACACGCACGTACGCATGCATGCACGCACACACATTCACTCACATAGTACATAGATGACATATTATGATATTATCAACACGTAAGGCTACATAATGCCATATAAGCACCATGTGTGTGTGTGTGCGCGCGCACACACACACAGGCAGATGCACGCCAGAACGCTTTTATCAGTGCCTTCTAGATATTCACACACACACACACACACACACACACACACACACACACACACACACACACACACACACACACACACACACACACACACACACACACACACACACACACACACACACACACACACACCACTCTATATTCCTGAGCTGGAATGCACCTCTGCAACATTTGAAGGGTCTCTCTCTCTCTCTCTCTCTCTCTCTCTCTCTCTCTCTCTCTCTCTCTCTCTCTCTCTCTCTCTCTCTCTCGCACCCCTTTCTTCACACATCTATACTCTCCTTCTCTCCCTCTCTTTACCTCTTCAATGTTCTCTCTCCTCTCACCCCGTTCTCTCCCTCTCTCTTTATCTACACTTTTATATCACTCTCTGCCTCTCTCTCTCTCTCTCTCTCTCTCTCTCTCTCTCTCCCACACACTCTCTCTCTCTCCCTCCCTCTCCCTGTCGGGACATGTCGGTGTTGAAAGTCGACCGCAGTCTGGCGGCCCCTGGGGGCATTAATCTTCTAACGACCACATAATCTCTGATAAATACCTTGCCTATCATTAGCTCTGTCATTACCAGGCCCCACTCCCAGAGGACCTGGACCCCAGGCAGGCACACCAGCACAACATCACTGAGATAGATAGATAGATAGGTAGATAGATAGATCTAGTAAAAAAAAAAGTTAAAAAAAAGAGATATTTTGAAAATAGCAGATCTACAAGCTCACAATGCGTCGCATCGTGACGCATTGTGAGCTTGTAGACCCAATTTATATTGGGCTGAAGTGGTTAATGTTTGTTTTGTGATAATAATCAAAATCTGCAAAGTAACTAGTAACTAAAGCTGTCAAATAATTGTAATGGAGTAAAAGTACAATATTTGCCTCTGAGATGTAGTGGAGTAAAAGTAAAGGTATTGAAAATGGGAAATACTCCAGTAAAGTAAAAAATCCTCAAAAGTGTACTTAAGTACAGTACTTGAGTAAATGTGCTCAATCTCTCTCTGTCTCTCTTACTCTCGCTCTGTCTCTCTCACTTTGTCTCTGTCTCTCTTACTCTCGCTCTGTCTCTCTGTCTCTCTTATTCTCGCCCTGTCTCTCTCACTTTGCCCTCTGTCTCTCTCTTCCTCTCTCATATAATCATCAGCGCTCCTTTCATCTCCCTGTTTTTCGACAAGTCGCTTCTGATCTCGCTCCTTGTTAACGGACACACAAAATATTTGGCGTTAAGTCAGACAAAACACTTTGGAGAGTCGTTACATAACAGGAAACTCTCCTACTGTGCGTATGCCCTCGAAGAACATCGACGAGGTCCAATTCTACAATCCTTGTAAAGATGTCATTGTTGAAGACTCCCCAGCCCTGGCCTAGAGTGACAGGCTTAATGCAGTCGTAATAAAAAGACAAACTTCAAAGGAAGCTTTGTCTGTACTGGTAATATAGAGACTGTAGCGAAACCTAACAAGCACCGTTTGATAGACTTACAATGTGAAACAAGTCCTAGTTGGGGATATTCAGTCCTAGGTGCCAGGGATGGGTACCATCACAGGGTGGGCCGCTATATGGAAAGTCCCATAGGAGAGGTTAGGAGGCTCTCTAAACACACACACACACACACACACACACACACACACAGTTGGGTGCGTGTGTGTGTGGCACGGCACACACCGAGCAGAACAACAAAGCTTCTTAGATGTTGTGCTGGGAGCGAGACAAGGATCCTCATCCTGCCTGTCGGATATGCTTTTCTCCTCCTCTTCCTCACTTTCTCTCTGAGCTCCACCTCTCTTTTTTTTACCCTTCATCTCCCTCCGCCTCTCTCTTTCTCTTTCTTTTTTTATTATTTTTATTTAAATTTTTGTTCCCCTCTCGTATATTCTCTACCCTGCGTCTGTGTCTGTTTTGGCCTCTCTCTCTCTCTCTCTCTCTCTCTCTCTCTCTCTCTCTCTCTCTCTCTGTCCCTCTTCCTTTGTGCGCCCATCATAGGCCTAATTTATGGTCCATTGTACCAAGTGTCACGCACACAAAAATAGCAGATCTATAAGCTTGCGACGGGTCACACCCGCAATGCGTCGTGAGCCTATATAGCTGCTATTTTCAAGTGCGTGACACTGTGGGTCGTACTGTACAATGAAGTATAAATCATCTCACGACTAAGAAACAATCAATCCAGATCTGCTCATCTGTTTTCTTACAATAACCCATAAACAATCATGTCCCCAAAGATATGCAGAGGGAGCGCTGTATGTTTTCAATTGTCCTCCGGCAATGTAAACACGATCTAGTTGACGGCACTACAGTACACTGCTTTGTCTTCAGTTCAAAATATTTTATTCCAGGGACACTGGAACAATATTATTTTCACCATGTTTTTTTTTCAAAAATAGCAGATCTACAAGCTCATATGAGCTTGTATATCTGTTTTTTTTTAATAGCCAAAGAAATCTAAAGTGACACAGATGCGTGAATGAGTTAATTAGTTTGTTTCAGTTGGTGTTCAATCAAGCTCATCTCTCTCTCTCTCTCTCTCTCTCTCTCTCTCTCTCTCTCTCTCTCTCTCTCTCTCTCCTACCTCTGTCTTCTGTGTCTCTGCCTGAGTCTGTTTTTTGTCTCTCTCTCTCTCTCTCTCTCTCTCTCTCTCTCTCTCTCTCTCTCTCTCTCTCTCTCTCTCTCTCTCTCTCTCTCTCTCTTTCTATCTGTCTTTCAAACATTATGATCACAGATGTGTTGTGTGTCGTTTAAGGGTTCGGCCGGGATTGGGAAATCGATTTTTTTCCCCTTTATTTTCCACGGTGAGCATTTAACCCTCTAATGGATATTTATTATGCTAGCTGATAATGACTTCCTGTCCGATTAAGGAAGCGGCCCGTCTCAAACCAGGGCCAATCAGGGGCAAGGAACTGGGCCAAGAGAAGAAAAGAAAAAAAAAGAAGCCCGTGGAAAACGGAGACGGAGAGAAGGAACGGAGGGACAGTTTATTGTTTTTTTCCCCCAGCGTTTCTGATGACAATTAAACAAACAGCATAATGAAGTGAGTGGGGGGAGGCGGGGGTCTCAGTGTTCCCAGTTCCGGAAAAATAAGTCTGTTTTCCATTCACATCTTTCTCTCATTCATCGGCCCAACCCAGAACCCCCACCCCATCCCCCTCCTACACAAGTCAAATGTGGACTGTTCATTTAGACCAGCGATTCCCAACCTGTGGGCCGGGGCCCCACTGGTGGCCCTGTGAGGTTATTGCAAAGTGGGCCCCCAAATAATTGGCAAAAACACTACGATTTTATAGATAACACATTAAAATGATATACTTTGTATAGAAATGTATCCAAAGTGTCATGCCCGGGCACCTAGGCTCCTGAGTAGCCTGACAGTGCATCGCGGATTCAAGTCCCGTTCCCGGCCATCTTTACAGCCTGTCTCTCTCCCCTTCTCTCTCTCCCTGTTTCCTGTCAATCTCCACTATACGCTATAAATAAAGGCATAAAAGCCCCAAAAATATATCAAGAAATGTTTAATTCATGCCATCTTTTCTTTAATAGGTGAATAGGTACTTCCATACTTACCATCTGCAAAACACACACACACACACGCACACGCACGGGTCCACACAGACATGGCTTCTGCGCACAAAATAGGTTTAATTGTGCGGATACTTGTGGTGAAGAGCCACAACCGATCTATGAGTGCGTGCGTGCGTGCGTGTGTTGTGAGCGTTGTGAGCTTGTAGATCTGCTATTTTTGGCTAACGTATACCCCCCAGAATAGAGATGCTGGGGTTGAAGTGGCTAAAGTATACTACGTTAGTTCCATTGGTCCATGCCAGAACACAATTCACAATTCCAGAACATCTTTGAATATATATTCTTTAAAGCTTTGCTTCTGAGGGGGGGGGGTCCCTGGAACAAAATATTTTGTTTTAAAAAATATATATTCAAAGATTCAGAGAACTTTTTCACAATAAAAAAAAAAAATGCAGATCTACAAGCTCGTAGCACGGCACTCGGTGCCTACGCTATGAGCTTGTAGATCTGCTATTTTTGAATAGCCAAAGAAATCTAAAAATGACACAGATGCATTCCCGGGTGGAAAATGGTTGAATGACCACTCTACATTTTTACTGTGCACCCCTATTAACCCCTCTCTGTCAGTCATCTCCTCGTTGCCTCTTCCAACATCTTGTCATGAGTTCTGTGCTCTTCTGCTACGTATCATTTAAAAAATCTGCGATGAGATGAAGTCTAAGCACACGTATTTGCATCTGTGTAGATAAGTGTGTGCCGTGTGAGCATGCACACATGATGACACGAGCACGAGCATGCGCACGCGCACGCCCACACACACACACACACACACACACACACACACACACACACACACACACACACACACACACACACACACACACACACACACACACACACAGTAAGTATGTCACTTGTGAGGGCCTTCCATCGATTTTCATCAACTACATTAATTAGCCAGAACCTTAAACCTAAACCTTGTGCCGATTATTTTGTTTCACACACATACACAACACACACACACACACACACACACACACACACACACACACACACACACACACACACACACACACACACACACACACACACACACACACGCACACACATTATCCTGCAGCTTCCAGGCCATAAACAAGTCCTAAACCTAATCACTCTTCTACAACGGAACTTTATCCTGGAGAAGCCAATTATTTCGTTCCTTTTTACTAGCCAGGATGCAACCTGCCAAATCCCTGCAAGAGCTCAAACACGTGTTATCCACTCGGACTGCTATAAACTGTACAGTGTGTGTGTGCGTGTACGTGTGCGTGTGTGTGTGTGTTATTACTATACTTATTACTATACTTGTGAGGACCAAATGTCCCCGCAAGTATAACAGAATTTGAGAAATGTCCTGGTCTTCACCAAAGAAATTGCTGTTTTATGGTTAAAAAAATATTTTTTGAGTTAAACTTACAATTAGGAAAGGATTCAGGTTAGGGTTAGGGCATTTAGAGGTTAGATTTAGGGGTTAGGCTTGGAGAGTTATGCCTGATTTTGTACATACTTGTGTGGCGCTGTCATACACCATACACCGAAAATAACAGATCTACAAGCTACAAGAGTTCGGCTATTTTCGGTGTGATACACCTTAGGGTTAAAGGTTAGAAATGGCATTCATAAAATTGCTGTCCTAAAATGTTTAAGTCCTCACAAGTGTAGTAATACTTGCGTGTGTGTGTATGTGGGTGTGTATGTGGGTGTGTATGTGCGTGCGTACGTACGTGCGTGCGTGCGTGCGTGCGTGCGTGCGTGCGTGCGTGCGTGCGTGCGTGCGTGCGTGCGTGCGTGCGTGCGTGCGTGCGTGCGTGCGTGCGTGTGTGTGTGTGTGTAGTGTGTGTGTGAGAGAGAGAGAGAGAGAGACAGAGACAGAGAACAAGAGAGGGAGACGAGTGAGCAACACCTCCATCATACTGGTTCCAGCCCAACCAAACAGCAAATACATCACACACATCAAAAGCCCACTTCGGTTCCTGACAGGGAGACAGTCATGATTAGCGTGACCTCGCATGATATAGACGTCTGCAAGGGATTTCGAGAGCTATTGGGCACACAGCGCTGATTAATTCCAGTCGAACGCTCACTGAGGCGCACATTTTTTCTTGAACTTTACGATTCGTTAGGCCGTCAGATGTCCGCTAAGTAATTTTCTAGAAGGTCAGTCAGGCGTTTCATTGTTGTTTTCGAAAAGTCAGCTTTGCATCCGGGCCTGGATCTGTGTGACCGACTTTGTTTGTCTTTGCTCTTTCCTGGTGTCGGCGCAATCACAGCCACCAGAAGGCCTTTTCTACGGTAACCACATGAACCCATAGCATGCCTCTTCTGGGCATGTCATAATAGGCTAACATTCCGCGGCGCGTTGTGAGTTGTAGATCGGCTGTTTTCGCGAAGGATTTCGGTGTAAAGGGAATAAGGAGGTGACGCATTACAGATGCCTGGGGGAGCCTGGGCAATGAAGTACGTAGGGTTTAAGGTTAAGTAGTTAATTGAACTTTTGCTTATTTTGAATGAAAATCTCATTGTTCTGAGGAGATTATAATAGTGTGGGAAAGAAATACCCGATGTGTCATTTCTCCAGCTAAATGCGGAAGTGTAAGCCAGTGATGTCAGACATGACATTTCACAATTCACATCACAGGTGTCAAGTTTCACTTTAAAGTTGAGTTCTGCTACCTTAACCACTTAAACCCCATCAATCTACCAGGGCCCCCCAGGGGCCTACCCTTTTTTTCCCTCTACACCAAATCTCTCCGCCAAAAATAGCGATCTACATACTTTCGCCGAATGTTTGCCTGTTATGACATGCCGAAAATACAGATACATGTGAGCGTTATTCCATTTGAATGTTATTTACTGTAACTCTGGGGTGTGTAAAATGGACCGTGTAAAGATGGCCCGTTTCACACTCTCATAGATAAATGAATCCTGGGTATTTTACTATGTATTGTAAAGGTGGAATGTTGCTGCTAGCGTTTTGTCTCTCTGTGAGTTCAAGGCAGTCAGAGGGGCTCAAGGGTATGGTATGGAGCCGTCAATCACATTCAACCAACCCTGTCAACCTCAGCGCGCACAGCCTGTGAGTCGGTCTCAAGAAAACGTCTCATAAAATTGTGACTAAGTGAATAGTTATCCAGGAAACAAGAAAACTAAATAATTCCCTAATCCATATTTTCATCAGTGCTTTATACATGCTCTCTGCTATTATTTTGTATTTGCACTGCACTTCTCTAAGTCTACACATGTTTATCAATGTTGGACAAAGTGACATACTATGTGTAAACAGGCAGAAATATCAAAGCTCAGTCACGGGGGAAAGTAAATAAGCCTTAGGTAAATATGTCTCATTTGGCTTGTAATCTGGCTAAAGTGACTTATTCAGCCTCAGACAGCTCACACTGACCGCCTGACCAAAAATACCCACTCACTTCAATCTCTTCCCACTCAGATATCATGCTTAATCAGACTAAATTGCGTTGTACAGGACTGTCAAAACATGCTGTGCAGCCACAGAAAATCAGCAGCAGCAACAACAGACACACAAGACCTCCCAAAAAAGGGACGGGAGGGGAAAAAAGGAAAACTCTCTCTATCTTTCCCCCTCCAATGTAAATAGTTCTGTGCTTTGTGTTTATATCCCCCCATGAGTCCATTATGACAATCATATTTGGGAAATGTTATTTAAATAAACTGGACTTGACTTGAATTGCTTCGCGGGCGAGCAGCGCAAAGTGCGCACGGGCCGTGCATAAACAAACATATGGCCACATCAAAACTGGTTGCCTCCAGTCTTGGCAGTAATTTGAAGAGGCAGAAAGCTATAGTTTGCAGTTTAAATATCATAGAAACCCACACAGTGCTTTCACTTCAACACATGCCCCGTTAATGTTGCCCCTAAAGACAGACGTTGACGGATGACTTAAGCCTGATTTATACTTATGTCGTATGCCGGGTGTGGTGCGTGGCAAAACAGCCGATCTACAAGCTGCACATGCATTGCGGATGCGGCACGTTGTGAGCTTGTGGATCGGCTGTTTTCGGCGTGCAACACTGGCGTACTATGGAACGTAAGTTAAGCATTTAGGCCTATACTTCATGCACAGTCAAATCATTGCACAAATTTAGTTAAATGAATGTTGAGGATTTTGCTGAAATGTTTAAGCGAGACAAAATCTGTGGTAGGGCCTAATGTTTAAACTATACTATGCAGAAAGGGGGGCTTGTGTGTGTGTGAGAGAGTGAGAGAGACCCAGCTTTACTGTCTACCTCTCATCTCTCTTCATCTTTTGATTGCTTTAATTACAGACTTAGTGTCAGCGTCCCACTCAGTGCACAGGAAAAACAAACTCTTGGGCACATGAAAAGAAGTCTCCTACCCGTGCGCTCGCACACGCGCTCTCACACACACACACACGCACACGCACACGCACACACACACACACACACACACACACACACACACACACACACACACACACACACACACACACACACACTCTCCCAGCACCAGTCAGTAGCTCCTTTGATTCTCTGCCTGCCGGTGATCAGTCTTTCATCGTCTCCTCTCCCTGATCCCCTGTTCCCTCTTTATCTCCGCCGGGGCAGAACATATCTCTCTCTCTCTCTCTCTCTCTCTCTCTCTCTCTCTCTCTCTCTCTCTCTCTCTCTCTCTCTCTCTCTCTCTCTCTCTCTCTCTCTCTCTCTCTCTCTCTCTCTCTCTCTGTCTATACTGTATGTCTATCACCCATTGTGTCTGTCTTCCCTTCTCTCTGTTTGTCTCTCCTCTCTCTGTTTCTCCCTACCCCCCCCCCCCCCCTCTCTCTCTGCAGTGGTCGTGTTAAGGGTGAACAGGTTAATTTACAGCCTAGTCTACACAGTAAAATCCAGAGTGTCTTTTTAACTCTGGGAGTTAAATGGATCCAAATGGAGTGTAAGGATAGACCCATTGTACTTTGCCGCACAGCCGTGTTGTGTGTGCAAAAATTACTTTTTTTCAGTGACAATCAGTCATCGGTTAAGCTTACATTAGACTTATATGTCTGTCCTTCTTTTTGTCAGTCTGAAGGCCATTAATGGTTAGTGCATCACTCTACATGCATTTATTTTGACTGTCATGGCTTGGACGTCTGAACCCATTATCTGCATTATAAACCACATTATTCAGGTCCTCGTTCACTACATTTCATATGTGGTGTTCACCACATGACTTGACACTTCTCTCATCATCACAAAGTCCCAAAGAAGGAGAAAATGAAGTGCACGCATGCACACTCATGACCCGGGAATCTGTGACTAATGTGGGTTCTCTAGACAAAACTGGTACAGAGTCTGTATTAACCAGAGCTTATTTATTTGGTTACCCACAGACGAAATGTCTTGTTCTTGAATGAACTGTGTGGTACTGTATGGTACATAGTAATTGATGGCAGGGAGGAGGGGGGGGGGGGGTTCTGTGACGGGAAACGATTAAAAGCAGAATGAGATTGAACAGATTCATGGAACGAGGCCTTTCTTTCGCCATGTGAGGCCAACATGTATCAGTTTTTAGCCGTACACACACTGTCGACGTTTCCGACGAGCACATGTGTGACAGATGTCCGAATATATTGATCCGGAACAAAGATTGTTGTGGTTTTGTTGATGACCGGTCCCGTTTTATATCTGGTATTTTTACTAGATACATGTTTTTGTCTTTATATTTCAGCATCCTCTTGCATGTAGCACATGGAACTATCACTGCCAGAGTTAGAGGTGCTAATTCTACCAGCAGAGGTGTAAAGTACTAAATTATGTATACTCTTTACTGGACCATTTATTTTCAAGCGATCCTTTCTTTTAGATTTTTTTTCTTAAGGCCCATAAAACAACATGCATGGTTTCTTATAAAGTCACAAAGCAATTAAGTATGTTTTAGCAAGCAACTCTTTTTGTTGAGTAATTTTTTATTGGCATGCTTATTCTGACTCTACTGATTTCGATCCTGCTTGGTGTAACCTGCAGCGATGGAACAACAAGCATCACAAATATTTGTGCTCGGGTTCATGTAAAAGGCACCTGGGTTAGCAGTGGGCACCTTTATTGTTATGTTACACAATTAACCACATGAACCCTAGCATCCCAATTCTGAGTGGTGCATTTGGCAAAAATGGCCAATCTACAAACTAACTTACAATGCATCGCAACGCAACAGGTTGTGAGCTTGTACATAGGCTGTTTTCAACTGAGATTTGGTGTAGAGGGAAAAGGGAGGGGGCCTAGTACAGTATAGACCCCTGGGGGACTCCGGTTAACGGAGTTTAGGGTTTAAGTGGATAAAGTGAGATAATATAACATGACTTCCATCAGAAAACTGGGAATGCTCTGTTTTGCAGATTGATGTGAATGTATGATGCATTATGAAATATTAAAACCTAATAGGCCTCTGGGGTCCATAAATTTCCCCATGAAGGAGAAATGGATACACTCAGCGAACTGGAATCAGTTGTGACATCTAGCATAAATCTAAACAATAAAATAAATACAATTCACTTTAGTCATATCGTTCCAAAAATAAATAGGGCTAGTATAGCCTATTGTTTTAAATGAGGTGACAGAGCAAACAAAAACAAAAAACGTATAGAAAACAGTCTGGGCAAACAAATTTGCCAGCCAAAATGTTCAGTTCGGTGGACGACGGGGATTACAGTTGCTGTCTTTGTTAGTTTTTCTGCTTTCATCCCCATAATCCTCAGACGCCATATTAATTCGTTTGAAGATGAGTTACACTTTCCCCCCCCTGTTCCTCTGCTGTCTCTGTGTAGCCTCTACCTGTGAACATAAAAGAGTCTGTGTGTGGGGGGAGTGCAGGGGACGCTATGCTGGGGGGGCTGAGGGGAGAGAGAGAGAGAGAGAGAGAGAGAGAGAGAGAGAGAGAGAGAGAGAGAGAGAGAGAGAGAGAGTAGAGATGATAGAGACGGATTGATTTCCACCCTGAGCGCCTCTCCAGCAGCTACAGTTCAAAGCGCCCCAGCAGACTTCAGAGATGCGGCAGGACCCGGCATGTCCCCGGCAGGCCGGGCTGGGCTGCCTGTCTGCGGGCAGGACTTCCCCCGGGGGCCCGGGGGCCCGGGACAGCCAGGCGGCACCGTGAAAACAATTATGCGGAGGGGGGACAGAACCAGTGTTGCCAGATTGTGCGAGAGAAATAAGCAACCGGGTCTATGAAAACAAGCCCAAAAGAAGCAACTATAGGCCACATGAGCACTTTAAAACTAATGCATCAGCTATTTCAAAATAGTAGATCTGCTATTTTCAAAAACTCTTGAAATAATATGTTTTTGAAACATTCTAACAACACAAATGCTCCCTGGCACAAAACATTTATGAAAATAATTGAGAACCACTGGTTTAAAAAAAAAAGCAAGCCTAAATAAGCAGCTATACTTTAGAAAGCAACTTAAGAGATAAACAAGCCCAAAGTCCCTTATAATATGCAGGCATGGCAACACTGGACAGAACACAGAGAGGGAGAGCAAACCTTATGCACAGGCGTGCACGCACTCGAGCGCATGCATTGTGCACGCATATGCAAGTGTATAACAAGCCCTCTGTAACTGACGCAGCATAATGGAATTAGTTGCCTGAAACGGACTGAATATCATAGGCACATAAATAAGCATAAACATAATGGGTGCCTGCCTTTCTAATAACACACACACACACACACACACACACACACACACACACACACACACACACACACACACACACACCACATGGGAATGGTCTAATAATTCTAATTGGATGAAGAGTGACAAACCGACTGTTGAGGCCTTAGAATTACTTGGAATAGAATAGAAATAAGGCTTGTCAAGAAAGCCATTTAGGCCCTATAGTCCATTAGGCAATAACAAATCTAATTTGTCTTCCACTTTGGGGACAATCTAAGTCCAAGAAGTAAAGTCAAACAAATCTCAGTAAAAAACGTGCACAGACTATATTTGTGTCATTTTTGCAACAAACAACAATGCATGCTTATTTCTCTTGGGAGATAAAATTACAGCTAAGTATATGTGTCTGTAGCATATGGCAATAAGATACAACCCACAGTTCATGGTGTAATAAAAACAAATCTAATTTGCCTTCCACTTAGGGACAACAGTCTAAGTCCAAGAAGTAGAAGTCAAACAAATCTCAGTAAAAGAAAAAAACTTGCACAGACTATATTTGTGTCATTTTTGCTACAAACAACAATGCATGCTTATTTCTTGGGAGAAGATAAAATTACAGCTAAGTACATGTGTCTGTAGCAGCATATAAGTGGCCCAGGAATTTCCCCAAAGTCTTGCAGCAATCCGTCCTCGCATTCCAGAGAGAGAGAGAGAGGGAGAGAGAGAGAGAGAGAGAGAGAAGAGAGGAGAGGAGCCTTAACTTACCTGGAGTAACAGGGGAGAATACACATGGAAACAAGCCAGTGCTTTCTTTTCTAAAATCCTTTTAGCAGACCTTGTATGGAACTGTACTTTTTTTTGCAAACTGTTAAAGTATTCAATCAATTAAAAAAAAAGAGAGGAGAGGAGCCTTTGCTTACCTGGAGTAACAGGAGGGATCAGGGACAGACAGGAGCGTTTGGTATCTCCAAAGCGACCAAAGGTGCAGCAGCAGAGCCTCGAACACAGGAGGTCAATAGATCAATCTATTGAGGTGATGTCCAGGCCAGGCATCACCGTAGGGCCCGTTAGCCTCTATATAACACTGATCTGTCTGACTGGATAAACAAACAACTCCGCACACTACTACCAAAAATCAGCTTGCGTCTCTCTGCCTCCACTTTGTACATGTCGAAGGGAGCGTGTCAGCGCCAGGCTCCTCCTCGAGACAAGAAAAAAGTGCGAAGTTTCTCCGCCCTGTGAAAGAGATACAAATTAACGTGTTCAGGTAGAGGCTGACTCACTGAGGGGCCCAATTACTACGAGGCTCAAGACGACTCACGTGCGCCATCTAGCGTCCAGTGGTCAAAAACACCCAGGCGTTGCAGCAAAAACAGGCCAAGCGCACCCTGGGTCTGTGTGTGTGTGTGTGTGTGTGTGTGTGTGTGTGTGTGTGTGTGTGTGTGTGTGTGTGTGTGTGTGTGTGTGTGTGTGTGTGTGTGTGTGTGTGTGTGTGTGTGTGTGTGTGTGTGTGTGTGTGTGTGTGTGTGTGCGTGCGTGCGCGCGCGCGCGCGCGTGCGTGCGTGCGTGCGTGTGCGTGTGTGCGTGGTGCGTGCGTGCCTGGTTAAGTTTAGTAATAATAAAATGAATCTACAAAAAGTTTTCAAATAATTGTAGTGGATGGAGTAAAAGTAAAAGTATTGAAATTTGGCAATACTCCAGTAAAGTAAAAAATACCTCGAAATTGTACTTAAGTACAGTACTTGAGTAAATGTACTTAGTTACTTTACACCACTGCTGGATGGGTATGCAAATGTACTGTACTCACAGCATGCAAGCATTCACACAGGTGATAACATGGCCTTTAATTGCATGGTTCTGTAAATTACCTCAACTGCTCAGCTGTAGGTTAACTGAGAAAAAGTTTAATAGTTATGGGTAGGTATGATGAAAAGCTCCCCATGCAAGCTGCCTCATGGTTTTAGATCATTTTAAGAATATGATCTGATATGATATATGATATTATATTTAAGCAGTGTGTGTGTGTGTGTGTGTGTGTGTGTGTGTGTGTGTGTGTGTGTGTGTGTGTGTGTGTGTGTGTGTGTGTGTGTGTGTGTGTGTGTGTGTGTGACGTGTGTGTGTGTGTGTGTGTGTGTGTGTGTGTGTGTGTGTGTGTGTGTGTGTGTGTGTGTGTGTGCGTGTGTGTGTGTGTGTGTGTGTGTGTGTGTGTGTGTGCGTGCTGTGCCGTGGCTATCAAAAGAAACATCAAAATAGACATCCCAATTAAAACCTGGCTTAAAATACTGGACTGTGTGATAGAACCAATTTCCCTCTATGGTTGTGAGTTCTGGGGACCATTAGCAAACCATGACCTTGAAAAATGGGATAAACACCAAACCGAGACCCTACACACAGAATTCTGCAAATCCATTCTCCGTACCCAGCGAAAAACACCAAATAATGCATGCAGGGCAGAATTAGGACGATACCCACTCATAATCAAAATAAAAAAGAGAGCACTTAAGTTCTACAACCACCTAAAAGAAAGCGACCTAGATGCACTCCATAACAAGGCACTCACACACAGCGAAACTCTAGAGAGATGCCCCCTCAGCCAGCTGGCCCTGGAACTCCGGGCACAACCACAAACAGAGCCACGAGATAGAAAACCCATTGGACTAAACCAAATTATAAAACAGCAAAAGGAAAACTACCTGACACATTGGAAAGAAGCAACACAAAAGCAGAGTAAACTAGAATGCTATCTGGCCCTAAACAGAGAATACGCAGTGGCAGAATACCTGAGCACCGTGACCGACCCAAAACAAAGAAAAATCTTAACTAGGTACAGACTCAGTGAGCACAGTCTTGCGATCGAGAAAGGTCGTCACAGGCAGACCTGTATCCCGAGAGAAGACAGACTATGCACTCACTGCACACAAAATGAAGTGGAAACCGAGCTACACTTCCTAACCGTCTGTCCATTGTACCAAGACATCAGAGACACATACCTCCCACAGATTACAACCACACACAGAGATTTTGAAAACATGACCAATGACAAAAAACTCCCATATCTGCTGGGCGAAGTACAACAATGTGCAAACACAGCAGCAAGATTCGTGAGTTGCTGTGATAGGAGAAGGATATCAAACGGAACACAACCACCCTAAAGACAAATCATTGTGTATATTCCTGCACTATACCTGCACCCAGTGATCTTGGTACATAGAAATTGATCTATTGAAGATGATTTTTTGTTTTGATTGTATTGCTGTATTGTTGTATTGTGCTTTCTGCTTTGGCAATGTAAACGTATGTTTTCTCATGCCAATAAAGCCCTTTGAATTGAATTGAATTGAATTGTGTGCCGTGTGTGTGTGTGTGTGTGTGTGTGTGTGTGTGTGTGTGTGTGTGTGTGTGTGTGTGTGTGTGTGTGTGCGTGCGTGCGTGCCTGCCTGCCTGCCTGCCTGCCTGCCTGCCTGCCTGCCTGCCTGCCTGTGTGTGTGTGTGTGTGTGTGTGTGTGTGTGTGCGCGCCCATTCGCACCCTATTTATAAGTTGGACCGACCGAGCCTTGGAAGTTCGGAACTTTACTTCTCCATCACACTCTCTCTCTCTCTCTCCCTCTCTCTCTCTCTCTCTCTTTTTCCCCTCTTTCTCTCTCAATTAAATCATATTCATAGGGCTTTTATTGGCATTGGAAACATATACGTTTACATTGCCAAAGCAAGTGTGAAACAAAACAATAAAAACAAAGAAATATATTTATACTCAAATAGAATAAAGAAATGTGTAAAGACAGCTGTGCACATTGCATCCCATATATTATGTCACATACTAAAAACTAGCGTATGAAAATACAAAACCAACAAATTGTGCATTTGCTCTCTCCCTTGCATGCTCTCTCTCTCTCTCAGTCTCTCTGATCCACAGGAAGGGCGAGATAAAAGAGGGGCTTTGAAAGCCTAGGAAGTCCTGTAATTATTTACTCTCTCTATATCTCTCTATCTCTCTCTCTCTCTCTCTCTCTCTCTCTCTCTCTCTCTCTCTCTCTCTCTCTCTCTCCCCCCCCCCCCTCTCTCTTCCCCTCTCCGCTCAGTCTGTGGCGCCGACACAGTGGGCCACTGATCACGATCCAATAGCGTCTTGACTCAGCAAGAGAGGATGAGAAGAAATGGATGAGATTAGACAAGATAAAATAGAGGATAGGAGAGGCGGAGAGCCCTGCTGAGACAAAAAAAAACAACAACCATCAAAACAGCAGGATGACAGAGTGATCACCCTGCCAAAGACCGGACAAAAACATCCACACCCAGGGAATAACACACATCAGAGGGGCCTATTAACACCTATTTATTTGCAAGATGGTACAGCATGAAAAACACATAATCATCCAATCAAAGGTAGCTTTGATGGGGCCAAGGGCCCAAGTGTTTTATTGGCTATGGCAGTGGTTCTCAGGGTAGGGTCCGGGGACCCCCAAGGGTCCTTGAGGGTCCCCAGCTAAACGAGGAACAGTTTTATTTCACTCTTATTTCACCAGCAAGAAGTTATAGCCCCATAACACAATGTGTGACTATTCAGATCATAGGTTTCACTCTCTCAACATGTTCTCCAGACCAACAGAATAGACAGTTATAGAATTCTGTACTAAATAGATAGCGGTGCTTTTACGTGTGTCAATACCCCCACAAGGTCTTTGAGGTCTAATAACCAGTCACTTCTTGTAGTCCCCAAAACAAGGCTGAAGACCAGGGGGGTTGATCGTTCTTCGCTGTAGCCACCAAACTGTGGAACAACCTTCCCCTCCATGTTAGGATTACAGCCTCAAACCAATTGCTTGTTTTTAAATCCTGTTTGAAAACTCACTTGTACTCATTGGCTTTCAACCCAGACTGAGTGTTGTTAAGTTTATGAAAGTCACATGTGTCTAAACTGTGTGTTTTTGCTGCGTTTCTATTTTTCTTGTGTTCTTACCCTATTTTTATAGTTTTAATCTGTTTTTAGTCTTATTTGATAAAAGATTTCACTGAGTGTACAGCACTTTGGTTCAACGCAGTAGTGGATTGGAAATCTATGCCCTTTGCTCCTTCAGGGAGCAGAGGCCAAGGTCCCCACTTCATTCGGTTAGTTGACCCCAGGGTCAATTCAGGGTCAATTCAGGGCTTGTCGGGTGATGTTTGTGGCAGGTTTTCTGAGAGTGTGTAGGTCTTCAGCCTATGTATCAATTTAGGCTATGGCCTTGTTTCATTGTTGTTTAGCAGTTTCAAGTTTAGAAGTCAAGTCAAGCATTCGATTTTTCTGCACTCCTTTTTAATGTAGATTTAGAATTGTCATTTATTTATTTTTGCATCCCATATAGATGCACTATTTATGAAATGTTGCTGCTATGTGCTGTACTAGTGTACACTGATATACTGTGCTCACAAACTGCATCGTTGTTTGTTACACCATCAGCGTACATGAGATGTATGCTGATATATCCTTCTGATCAATAAACTGAATCGACTATGAAGTCTCAATTACGGACTATAGTCTTGATCAATGATGCAGCCTATTCAGCAACTAAATTATAAACCGCTTCGGGATTGTCTTATGTTCAACACAAATTCAGCATTAGCTGCTAAAGTGGAGAGAGTCAGTTATCTCCAAAATGGCAATTGCTTTTGTGGTGTCCTGGAATGGCATTTGCCATTTTTGGGATGTTAGTCATACTGGCAGCTATTAAACCACATTTTAACAGTCCTCAATACTGCATCAAAGCAGCTGAGAGCTTGTGCAGGCAGAGGATTCCACTTGCATAATGTGAAGTGTGCTGTTGTACGGAGAACAATGTCTCAATGCGTTTGTATATGCATGAACGAAAATTGATTTTCTTTTAACAAATGACTATTTTTTTTACTGAGACAGCAGTACACAGTAAAGTCCTCAGTGTTGATTTAACTCTGAGAGACGAATGGAACCAAATGGACCCTTATGGGCCTGTATAGTTCTGAGAGTGTACAAATGGAACAAAATAGACCCTTGGGTCCTTTTGGTTCCATTTTGTACACTGTTAAGAGTTAAAGTAACACTGAAAAGCTGAGAGGAAGACAGTGTATGGTGGGATCCAGTCCATACTGAATCCCACATTTCTGTGCGCAGAGGGGACCGAGTACCAAAACAAGTCTGCTGAGTGCTGATTAGGGCTGGGCAATTAACTGAAAATATATAAAAACTGGCATTTTGAACCATGCAGACTTAATCTAGCTCATATAGGTTAATCGAATAATCGAGAAGCAGGTTTTTTGTGTTTTCGACACAAAAATATATATAGATTTGTTATAGTCGACTAAATTAATCAAGCTGATTAACCACTTAATCGGCAGCAGGCGGCAGCAGGCGGCACCTGTCAGCGGGGAGTGTTGGGCGGGAGGAGTGGGACGAAGGCCCTACGTCCTCCTGGTGGGGGCTCCTCACTGGCAGGTGAGACAGTAGGATACAACAGCAGTGACAACATAGAAATGTGTGGGGAGGAATTAATTGACATAACAACTAACTTTGGGAGAAAAGTATTATACTTTGTTTTACAATGGCTTGTAGATCAGCTATTCCTTTTTAATTATCGTTCATTAATTGTAATGTAGGCAAAAGTTTGAAATAACTGCCCTACTGCTGCTGGTCACCCTTGTGAATGTTTTTACGGTGTGGCTATTGCATCTATAAGAGGGTCGGTTTGTGTGTCCCGATTGTCACCAAATGTCTTGTTCACACTGCCAATAGGCCAAAGAAGTACCTCCACACGTTCTTTTTCACATATTGTTTGGTACTTTTTGAAATATTGAACTTTAATTTTATAATAGAAATCAGTGGGACTTGGATCAAGCTGAATTCTTGCCCAAATATGGAATCATATGTCATAGATACATATCCCATACGATGATGTCATAGTCGTTCACATTAAATCTGAGATCCACATTAAGTCAGAGAGCCCTGTTCCCATGTGGATTAGGACATCCACATGAATTGATTTTTCTTTCATTCAGCGTCAATGAAACTAAAACAATGTTCAGACTACAGTACATCAAGCCTAAAACAACAACAACACACACACACACACACACACACACACACACACACACACACACACACACACACACACACACACACACACACACACACACACACACACACACACACACACACACACACACACACACACACACACACACACACACACACTTACAGTGCTCCTCATGCACATTAACTCTAAGAGCGCGCACACACACACATTTGTGTGAGTGTGTGTCCTCTAACTACTCAACAGAGGAGCAAAGAGCTGGTTACCATGGTGACTGCCGTGTCAGCTAACCTACTTTTGCGTGAACGAAGGACATTGGTGGATGGGAGAGAGGTGTATGGTATAGGTAGCCTTATATAGACCGTCACCACAGAGAACACCATGAGGACACACATTATGTATTCATCATGTTTGATCACCTCCATAATACATGAATCAGACCTTTTAAAACGCGTTCCGGGGGGCAGATTGTTCAATTTGCAGCTACTGTATGGCATCTTGAAAAGTAGGCACTCATGTATGATTTATAATTACAAGGTCGTAGACAAACTGTATGACTGTATCGTATGCAACAGCGCAGTGAGTCATGTAAACTCCACGTTTTAGCGGTGCCCAATCCTGTACGGATACTTGAAATACACTGAATAAAATCCCTGAGAGTTCATTTAAGCCAGTGGTTTTCAACCTTTTTCATGCAAAGGACCCCTAAAATGATATGCATTTGGCCACGGACCACCATTTGAAAATGTTTTGTGCCAGGGACCCCCAGAAGCAAAGATTTTAGTTAAAAATGTTCGCCTATTTTCAAAAGGGACCAAGTAATAGAGCCCTGAGTGACTCCAGTCAATGAAGTAGCCTACAGTATATAGGGTTAAAGTGGTTAAAGGTCATATTGATTGGTTATTGATTGGTAACATTTGTACACTTTCTGAGTTAAATTAACACTTAGGATTTTACCGTACACTCTTGCTCAGGGGAATTGTGGTTCTGATTGATTGATTGAATACTTTTTTAACAGTTTGCAAAAAAAATCACAGAAAGTACAGTTTAATACAATTACAATGCTAAAAGGATTGAATCCAAGAAAGCACTATGGCTTGTTTCCATTGTGGTCCATGTGTATTCAATTAATCGAAACATTTAGTGACAGACAAATATACATTACTATGCAAAAACTTCATAGAAACGTGTAGTAAAAAAGTACAGTCATGGCATTTCTGGTGATAGGCCTGATTCTTTTTTACAGGGGCCAGTTCCGAATTGCAGCCACCTGTACAGTAAGTGCTCACTAAGAGCGGTTTTAAAGGAGACTAAGAATTCACACTTTTTAGGACTGTTGGTAGGGCATTCCAAATTTTGGTGGCTTTGCAGTAGAACAAATTCAACCCCTTGTTTGAGCCAAGTCTGGGTTGAACGTGATTTATGGAGCTCCCTCTGGTGTTGTGTTTGTGGACGTCTAAAACGTTTATGAAGTAGTTGACAGGTCAGGTGCATGGGTGTCTTTGTGTTTGAAGTGTAGTGTATCTTGTAGACCAGGCCCATTGCAAGTTGCTGTACTCTGTACTCTATACCCTGAGGCATCCCACTGCTTGTCGGTAGTGTTGGTGGGCTGTTGGTTGCGGTGTCAGTAGCGAGAGTCTAACCAACAACTCCTGCCTCCAGCAGTAACACCAGGCAGCCTCTCCTATCCTAACCAGCCTGCCAAGTTTTTCTTTAAAAAGATAAGTAACTTCTTATGGATGTTGGTTTTGCCGTGATTGCCTGCAGTGCTTCCAATGGAGATCTTTGCACAGAGAGAACACCAGTTCTGTAGTGTTGAAACGGATTGTGATGATTTTCATCTGACAGCGAGTTCTTGTTCCCTTCTCCCCCGTAGTCACCTTCTAACTCAGTCTTGTTTGACTGTGGAGAATAGCATTAAACGGATGACACATACCAGTCATAAAGAATGCGTGGGGGGGAGAGAGAGCGAGACAGATCAGGAGCTTGGGCCTATTGCCAGTGCTCGTGGGCTGTTTCAGCAAGGCATCCAAAGCCACACACACACACACACACACACACACACACACACACACACACACACACACACACACACACACACACACACACACACACACACACACACACAATTTAGTGATTGAACAGAGCAAATAGTTTGTAGCCTTGTGGATACAAGTAGGCAGATTAAAGATGGCAGTTCTCTAGCCTGTGGACCTGCAGTGTCAGAGAGTCAGGGGCGATGATGATGCCACTGCTGTTCACAGTCTGTCTGGGTTCAGCCACACAAACTCCAATTGGGATCGAGAGCGAGACTCTTGTCTCGGTCCAAGACATTCCTCTGTATTTGTTTGTTTATCCGATAATATCCCTCTCTCCATCTACAGAATTAGGCTATCATCTGAAATGTGATATAATAAGTGACCATAACATCTCTGAACTTTAAATACACAAACATTGCTGGTTGATTCTCTCTCTCTCTCTGTCTCTCTGTCTCTCTCTCAAGCTCTACCTTTGCGCTGAGCCCTCTGTTTTTCTTCGTGGGTGGTAGATATATGCACCACCCCTCAACCAGGAAGGCGTCAATAGATCCACACACACACACCCAAACACACCCACCCACACACACACACACACACACACACACACACACACAGACACACACACACCCACACACACACACACACACACACACACACACACACACACACACACACACACACACACACACACACACACACACACACACACACACACACACACATTCCTCTTTATCGCTGCGTAGCCCTCTGGCAGCTGCAGGGGGGCTGCATCGTTCTCTCTCCTTCCCCCCTGTGTTGTGGAGCTGAACGTGAGAACCAGGCAGGTCTGGACAGGTGGTCAAAGCCTGCAGTCACAGCTGAGAGACAACACATGCAATTACTTTGGATACATTAGGGTCCTGTATTACCTCCAGTGTGTCGGCAGTTGTCTTGATATACTGCGTGTACAACTCTCTCAGAGCTACAGAAATGTAAGGGTCCATTTGGAGCCCCTCAATGAACCCTGAGCCACATAAACCCTATAGTTAGTGCTGAGAATAGCTGATCTGCAAGCTTGTAAATCGTCTATTTTTTTTAGGCCTCAAGTGGTTAACCATGTTTGTTCTGCTACGACAGAACATCTCTGGCCAAGCGAACGACAGCATCAAAACAACATTCCAAATGGACAAAATGTGACAATGAACAGAGCAAAACACAATCCAAAATCTCATAAAAGATAATAGTGCAGTCCACAATCCCAATGTGGAAAATCTCAAAAGGCAATAGCAAGAGTCCATATAAATCTCGAGTAAACGAAGCACAGACAGCTCCTTATTGAGTCAATATCCCTCCTAATCTGGTTTAACTCACCAACAGAGACCAGCTCTGTCACTTTTAAATCATATACTGCTGCAATGAGTGCAGTGAAAGCCCCTCTGACTGATTCACTTCTGCCACCGGGGGACATTCACCAGAAACAGTTCCTGTGGCCGTAAACCATTGTGCCAAGTTTTGTGATGTTATGAGTTGACAAGCAATAAACATGCAGAAGCAATGGTCTTGTATAGATAAATGCGTAGTACAATCCTGAGTGTTCGATTAACTCTGAGAGTGTAGAAATGGGTGCACCGGTGTGTATGCAGGCAGGGCATGCCAATCTCACACTGTACATCCAGAGAGGTGCACAGTGATGCACAATACCAAAGCTATGATGATGTAGGAAAGAAACATAAAGGCCACGATGCAGTTGTATTTCAAACTTTTTCTGCTCAAGCCACACCAACGGGCAAGTCAAGTCAAATCTCAAGGCACACCTGTATTCAAAAACAATCTAATACATCTAATATAATACAGTGATGTTGTTAGGTTTTCAATAAAGTGAGTCTCGGGTCTCACTGGTGGTCATTTGAATGAGTCCCACTAATCTTAGATTCGATGTTGGCCTATTTGACAGTGCAGAAGCATAATTACTTTGATGCCTATAACATTAACGAGCGTCAACGAGCGTCAGCTGGACACAGACACACACACACCTGCCCTCTGCAGTGCTCTAATTTGAAAGTGACTGGAGTCTGTCTCATTTCTCTGCAAAAGGATTACTGTGATTATGGTAAACTAACATTTAATATCACACACACCATACAGTAATAACTCCTGTAATTTAAAAATAATATAAAATAGATAAATAAAATAAAATAAAAAAACAAGCAATACAGATATTTTCCGATATTACATTTTTATGCTAATATCGGCGGATAATATTGGACATCCCTACTCACTCATATGCAATATATATATATATAATGTTTGGTTGTCACAAAGTCCCAAGGCACACCTGGACTTATTTCACAGCACAGTGTCCCTCAGCACACCTGTCTCAAAGCACACTGTACATCAAGTACTGGCAGAGATTTCCAGACTCTGTGAGATGTTGAGTGTTGAGGAATGGCTGCCTGTTCCTAAAATGTGTGTACTGTATAGGTGAATATTTTTGGTTAAAATAAGTGTTCAATATCTCTATTCTGCAATTATTGCTAGAGTGTTTATTGCTATAGTCTAGATTCTTCTTCAGTAACAGGGGTCTCTCCATCTCTCCAGCTCTTTAGTAAACAGAACACACATTTTCAGGTTGGGATACCAATTTCATCCTATCAGGAGAGAGAACTCATACAGGATAAACACAGTTACATGCAATGTAGTCTGGCAGCAAAGGGCCTTTTTTTGGCTGAAGTGGGAAATGTGGTATATAGTTTTTTTTTCATTGGGCAAAATATTGTCTATACATACACACACATCCATGAATGTTCATGAATTCATGAATTCACCTGCTGATCAGCTGTCAGCATTGAGCACATTTTTTTAGAGGGGGGTATATGTGACCATCTCTATTACAAAATAGACTACTGGAAATGTATTGGACCCAGAAATGTTGTTTTCTATTTACTTTTATTATTGAAATGTAATCTATAGGCCTAGTGTATGATATTCAACTTTGTTGCTAAGAGTTGAGTGTTGAGCACTTCGCATAATTAGCGTAATTAACCATTTATTGGCCAATATATGCCCAACAGGACCTAGTGGGCCTGGGGTATACTTCGGGTATTGTTTTTTTCTAATGGTGGTTTTAGGTCATTCAATGCCTTAATAATAAATTCCCAACTGCTGACGTTCTTTGCTGACCTTTGAGCATTTTTCAGAATCAGGTAATTTTAGTAGAATACATGGATGTTTGGAGGTACAAGCACAGCTATCATTCATATGGCCATCTTGCTGATATTTTAGAATGTAGAATTATGTTGTAATGACAGAGGTTTTCAAAAGTGCATGTTCTGAATATTTACAACCAACATTATGTACTCAAGTAAAGTCAGTTATACTCTCAAGATTATCATCTATCAGGAAGGCAGACGTCACGTGTTAAACATCTGCCAAATGAGCTGACAGCTAAGGAACTGGTGCTGTGGGATTCTACACATGGGCATTGATCACAAAGGCATCCCACAACAACATAATGTGGACATTCTGAAGAAGGATGCATGAGCAGAAAGTAGTGATGAGCTAGCTAGATGCATGAACCAAGATGACTGCAGGCACCACTGGAGGTTTCATCTGAGGTCAACCTAGTGAAATGGAATGAAAAAGTATTAAAGTAACCATACAGTTTATTACTGGCACCATCACATATTTTACGCTTTTATTGCTTATGGTATTATGGTATGGAATAAACCTTTCTTTAGGTAGGATGTGTAATTGTAGTCCAACTTACATGGCTCACCGTTCATCAAGTTCTTCCTTAAGTACATTTTGATACCAATACTGTTGTACTTTTACTCAAGTAAATTTTGAATTCTGGACTTTTACTTGTAACAGAGTACTTCTACATTGCAGTATTGATACTTTTACTTAAGTAAAACATTTGAGTACTTTTTCCCACCACTGATTATTTGTCTGACCAAAAAATTACTGACTTTGTTTGAATCACACCAAACGCTCGTAACAGTATCTCGCCAGCAGGGGTCGTCAGAAACCGTTCTTTCCGACCTGATCGTTTATCAACTACTATGTAGCACTATAAAAGAAAAGGGGGGAAATAGGCTGTCTAACAAGACTTGTTTGATTGTTCAGACAATGTAGTGATAACCACAATCGATGTCCCCAGATACTGGCGGTTACGCTGGTCTCTGAAGCAACAGTTGGTCGGTTGGTCCCCTGATTGATGAGCTTTCTATTCAGCTGTCTTCCATCATGGGGATAGACCATGCGTCATACTGTAGTGTTGTACGGGAACAGGAGAGAAAGTGTTGTTGGCTGTCATTGAGCTCCAATGCAGGCTGTTTCCAACAGATACTCTAAAACAACGCAATTGTTCTTTCTTTAACGGGGGAAAAAAGTGCAATTATGGATCACTGATCTATCTGGGCTCACCTTGTCATCAATTAAGGTAGTAATTGTAGTATATTGGCTCGTAACAGGATAGGTTGATTGATTGATGTACTTTTATTTAGTAAGACATGAGAATAACAGTACATGGAAGTACAAATTCACAATACAAGGTCTACTAAACTGGAAGACTCATTAAGCACTGAGCTTGTTTAAGATGAGAACCCCATGCACACATATCATGATGAAAAGGTGGGCACCTCAATGTAAAATTGGCTATTTTGTCCAAAATGTTATAAATACAATATTTGAAAAAAGTTTTTAAGTAAAGTCAAGTATACATGATTAGAACATGCTTAAACATTCGACAATTGAGGTCTAATATTACTACAATTACAACAAATTGCTACAAAACCTGTATATCCAGTCATTTTGGGGCATAAACAAGTAGTTGAAGGATAAAATTAAGTCTGATAATACCGTTCATGTTCACAACATGTATACTTTACATGACTTAAGACCATTTTTCATATATTTTCTTTTTTTACATTACACAAAATAGACAATTTTACATCGAGGTGCCCAGATGTCCCTATAGTGCCCACCTATCCTGTATCCGTCCCCAGTCCCCACACAGTAAAATCCTCAGTGTTTATTAATGTATCTATTTGTATCTCTGAGAGTGTACACAGCAAATGATGTCAAATGGTCAATTTTTGCACTCAGAGTTGAACTAAAATTAACAACATTGATATTTCACAGCTTCTGTGAATGGTGTGTGCCATATGCGCTATGAGAGCAGGCTATGGCCACTCCACTCAGCATCAGCACCATTATTATCCAACACATTAGATCTGGAGCAGGTGCTGCTCTCCTCATGATGACAGCGATTACAGAACAGCGTCCATCACAGTCAGAGCTCTCTGTACTCCCACGTCGAGCTGGCCTGCTGTTACATCTGGCTCCTCCTAGTGTCTATACTTTTACTTAAGTAAAATTGAGTACCTTTTCCACCACTGTCTCCCTGGACACTCTTTCTCTCCGTTTCCTCTCTTTATTCCATCCATCTCCCCCCCCCCCACACACACACACACACACACACACACACACACACACACACACACACACACACACGCCTGCCTCACATTTGCCAGGAGGGCTTTGGCTCCTCTCCTCTCTTTCTCTCTTTCTCCCTCTCTTTCTCTTTCTCTCCCTCTCTTTCTCTCTCTCTCTCCCTCTCTTTCTCTCTCTCTCGCCCTCTCTCTCCCTCTCTTTCTCTTCCTCTCTTTCTTTCTTTCTTCCTTTTTAACAACCGTGGGAAGGTGTGAGGAAAAACTGGTAATAAATGACAGTCTGTGGCAACAGTGGCATTATGCCTCTGTGACTGTGTGGCTGTTGTGTTTCGGTGCATTAGCTCTCTCACCTCACCAGTCTCCCTCTCTCCTCTTCCTCCCAACGTTTAGTGTGTGTGTGTGTGTGTGTGTGTGTGTGTGTGTGTGTGTGTGTGTGTGTGTGTGTGTGTGTGTGTGTGCGTGCGTGCGTGCGCGCGCACGTGCGAATGCGTTTGTGCGTGTGTGCATGTGTGCGTCTCTGTCTGTGTGCGCATGCATGCGTGTGTGTGTGTGTGTGTGTGTGTGTGTGTGTGTGTGTGTGTGTGTGTGTGTGTGATCATCAGCATTGACGCACGGAACGCACGCACGCGCGTGCGCCAATGCCGATGATCGGTGCGTGGCTGATGAGAGCGTGACCTCACCGCATTCTGCACACAGCTGCGAGAGGAGAGAGAGAGAGAGAGAGAGAGGAATAGAATAGAACAGAGGAGAACAGATACACAGAAGAGACTAGAGAGGAGGATCTCGGTGAGGGAAGGAGGGGAGGAGGGAGGAGGGCAGCGAGCGATTGAGAGGAGCAAAACACACACACACACACACACACACACACACACACACACACACACACATACAGGAGAGAGGAGAGGCGAGAGGGAGAGGAGGATCTGATCTGAGTGAAGGAAGGAGGGAGGGAGTGATAGAATAGAATAGAGGAGAACAGACATCCAGAGAGGAGGAGGACAGGAGTATAATCTCGCTCGGCGCGTCGGGGGCTCCGCGGGGTTTGTTTGGGGAGCGTCCGTCCGTTCGTTCCGTTCCGTTCGCCTCCCAGAATGTTCTCTCGCTCCTCCACCGACACATCATTTCTCCACACACGGACACGGACGCTAGACTAAACTAAAACCCTTTAGAAATGATCACCCTCTCCGCCGGAGACATGGACATGGAGTCGTCGTCGCTGCTGGACCTGCTGGAGTGCTCCGTGTGCCTGGAGCGCCTGGACACCACGGCCAAGGTGCTGCCGTGCCAGCACACCTTCTGCCGCCGCTGCCTGGAGAACATCCTCCGCTCCCGGAACGAGCTCCGCTGCCCCGAGTGCCGCGTCCTGGTGGTGGACTGCGGCGTGGACGAGCTGCCGGCCAACATCCTGCTGGTCCGCCTGCTGGACGGCATCAGGCAGCGGCCGCTGCGGGGGAACGGTGGAGGAGGTAACGGAGGCAGGCTGCATCATGCCGCCGGACAGGGCGGCTCGCTGCAGGGCTACCATCTCGCCGGGACCTCGGCGTCTTCGCCGCCGGGCACCGCCGTCAGGGAGCTGCCCGTGGCCACCAGGAACTCCCCGGTTAAGGTTGGTTCACTTCTCGCTATAATGCCATGATGATTCAGGGGTCTTCAACGCTTTTTAGGCCAAAGGACCCCTTAGCTGAGAGAGATGATCGAAGCAGGGACCCCCCACTACATATTGTATAAAATGATGTTGCAGATATGTTACCTTTTCATAGGTTTCATAGATAGCTTCATAGACTTGTTTGACAGCACTGTCATCAGTGTTGGATTCACGTTAATGTATATTTTCAGACAGTTAACCACTTAAACCCCTCAATACTTAGAAAACTTGTACTTGATCTGCTCTTGTTCCCCCTACATCAAACCTCTTTGCCAAAATAGCAGATCTACAAGCTCGCCTGCTCGCGAGGCGTTGTGAGCTTGTAGATCTGCCATTTTTGACTAATGTTCCCCTCAGAAAAGGAATTCTAGGGTTCAAGTGGTTCATGCAAAAAAAAGTTCCTATCACACTCATTTGGTGGCCCCCCTGTAGTAACTCTGAGGACCCCCGAGGGGTCTTGGACCCCCTGTTGAAGACCCCTGCTATGTATTTATGCACTCTTGTTTTGGGGGAACAACGTGTTATGTGCAGCCTACACAGGGCAATCTGCTATGTACACTGTTGAGATGACTGTACTTGGAAGTGCCAGTTGTGTCTTAATCCCTCTATTCTTGCGGACCTGAGTTGCACCTGTACTTGGACCGCTTTTTTCCTTCTACACCACATTTCTTTGCCAAAAATAACAGATCTACTAGCTCACACAGCTACTACATTCATTTGATAACTGGCAGCAAAGCATGAACTTGGCTAGGATGAGACTATCTGGTGGTGAGAGAGTGATCTATAGTGCTCTGCCAAGGGACGCAGAGAGAGAGAGAGAGAGAGAGAGAGAGAGAGAGAGAGAGAGAGAGAGAGAGAGGGAGAGAGAGAGAGAGTCACCTGTCTGTTATCAGTGTTGTTGCTATAGTGGAGGTGCTGCTGTGAGGCAGGTAGCTCTAGGCTGCTGCAGCCACGGGGTGTTTCATAATGTTGGTCCCTGGGAACAGCAGAGCTCAATGGGAGAAGAATGCCTTGTTTACTCACCATCTCTATTGCATTTCTATTGCATGGCGCTATCTGTCTTGAACAGGAGCCGCTGTTGTTGACTGTGTAGGTGTAATATCACTATGATGGATGGAACGCTGTTGGGGAGTTATGAGACCAATTTCAAGTGTGTGGTTGTTGATAAAGGCGCTGCATTATCTTCAGGTTTATGGTGGGTAGCGTAGCGAGGTATAGGGACAGGTGAGCTATCTGTTGTTTTTACCCTCTCGTTTTGTCCCCTCTAAACGATGTCCCCAACAGGACATTGTTTAGGACGAGTGGGTTATAGGATGAGTGGGTTTCTAATCGTGTTCGATGACAAAGGGAATGCGATCAGTGCCGCCATCCTTCAGCCAGCTCAGCAACCCCCCCCCCACACACACACACACACACACACTACAATCAAGACTTATTATGTGGCCAGCTCCTTTTGAATAGCTGCTCATTGATTGAACCAGTGGACTGCTTAGCTGTGATGAAGTGCGTCCGTACCGAGCAGTCACTCAGTCACGGAGGTGGTGAGCGGGAATCCAACCCCCCTCGGTGACATCCCCCACTAAACCTAATACTGCACTTCAATTCGGTTCAATCAATCCGGTTCAATACTTTGCTTTACCACTCCCTGTGGAGCAATTTCCCCTGTCAGGTATAAATGCTACACTTAACCACATCAACCCTATAGGGTCCCTATTCCGGGGTGAACATCTGGCGAAAATAGCTGCTCTACCACCACACAAGAGAGTGTAGAGGGGAAAAAGGAGCAGACCAACTTAGTATAGAGCCCTGGAACAAGTAATATGGACACACTCCTTCACCTCATAACGGAGGCAAATGTGCATAACGTGGTACTAGAGACACTTAGACAATCCAATTATCTTTTTTACAAAATACATTGCCGAAAAGTATCATTTTCTAAAGCCCTTTCAGCCGAAGTGGCATTGTTTTTTTTTGTGTGTGGCATTTCTTTTTATGTCAGAGAGGTCAATGCAGACACGATTCCAAGGGCAGAGAGAGGAGAGACAAGACAGGGATGAGATTTGAACCGGGTTCCTCACACTCACAAGGAGCATTTGGGTCTGTGCTCTGACTGGCTGAGCCATCAGGCACTCCACCCACTTTTTGACGGAGAGATTTTGGTTGTGTGCAGCTCTCAGGAAGGAGAACTATCTTATGTCACGAACATGTTTTCACACATCTGCCGCACTGCCTTGGCCTGCCTGCCTG
>NC_137618.1:39228525-39236025 GCF_963280865.1 Gymnoscopelus braueri
CAGAGAGGAGGAGGAGAGTACATCAAAGACAATGTGACATCACCTCAAACCGCTTTGATCTTCTCCCTATACCTGTATTTACCTGAGGTTGCCATGGGAACACCCGAGCGGCAGACAATGGCAAACGCAAGGTGGCCGACGTTTCCAGCCTTCTTTAATCTGAAAATGACATTGCACTCTGCCCTGTCATCTGTAGAGGCGCAGGCGTGTGTGTGTGTGTGTGTGTGTGTGTGTGTGTGTGTGTGTGTGTGTGTGTGTGTGTGTGTGTGTGTGTGTGTGTGTGTGTGTGTGTGTCTGTGTGTGTGTGTGTGTGTGTGTGTGTGTGTGTGTGTGTGTGTGTGTGTGTGGAAGGATTTGGGTGTGGGCTCAGAAACGGGAAGCAGCTTCTGAAAAATCCCTATAATGATCCTTTGCACTTGTTTTCTTTTGTGTTATAGTGTATCACACACACACAAACACACACACACACACACACACACACACACACACACACACACACACACACACACACACACACACACACACACACACACACACACACACACACACACACACAAGCACACGCACACACACAGAGAAATGTGAAATGACTTTCTTGCAGAGTTGAATGGTGGTCTTATAGCTACATACAGAGATAATCTCTGTATTTCCCACACGTTTACCCACAATAGTTCAGACAGAGAAAGACTCATTCATCTTTCCCCCTCCTCTCTCTCTCTCTCTCTCTCTCTCTCTCTCTCTCTCTCTCTCTCTCTCTCTCTCTCTCTCTCTCTCTCTCTCTCACACACACACACACAGGCTATAGCAGTGGTTTCCAAACGTTGTAGCTCGAGACCCAAAAGAGAAATGTCTCCTCAGAACCCAAACTAGTAAAATAGCTCACAACGCATCGTCATGCGCTGTTAACGGCATAGCATAGCATAGCACACACACACACACACACACACACACACACACACACACACACACACACACACACACACACACACACACACACACACACACACACACACACACACGCATGTGTTCCCTGTCTCTCCCTCTCTTTGTCACTCTTTCTTTGCAAGTATGTAAAACGTCTGTAAATTGAGCTGTGGTATGTTTTACAGAGAAGCACTCCCCCATATCACCCTTCTTCTCCCCCCTCTCTCTCTCTCTCTCTCTCTCTCTCTCTCTCTCTCTCTCTCTCGCTCTCTCTCAGCCTTGCAGTGGTTGTGTAGTATAGTAGACACTTGTATGGGAGCTCAGGTGTCGGGCCCGCTATTAAACTTTCATTGCGGTCTTTTATTCCTGAGACGAGAGTCAGAGCCCCAGGACAAACCTGCTGTTACCGGCATTCACCTCTCTGAAGTACACCTCTGGACAGCTGATGCACGCACACACACACACACACACACACACACACACACACACACACACACACACACACACACACACACACACACACACACACACACACACACACACACACACACACACACACACACACACACACACACACACACACACACAGGCGTGCGCTTTAGTTGATTAATGTTGCAGACTGCTGATCACTGACAGTAAACAACCTCTTAGTCATTAACTACAGATTACATACTGGCTTCATGAATATTACATGCGTGACTGTCTGTTTGTCCTCAATGGTACTCAGTGGTGTGTACATACAGCTCCCCCCACATACACACTCTCTCACACACACTCTCACTAACTCTCTCTCACTCTCTCTCTCTCTCTCTCTCTCTCATACACCCTATTTCACTCATCTTCCATATGGATCACCCCTCTCTAAAAGCTTGCGCTGTGTGTGTGTGTGTGTGTGTGTGTGTGTGTGTGTGTGTGTGTGTGTGTGTGTGTGTGTGTGTGTGTGTGTGTGTGTGTGTGTGTGTGTGTGTGTGTGTGTGTGTGTGTGTGTGTATACAGTGCGGTCAGGGTAGCAGCAGCACAGACAAAGCCCTGTCTGAAACCTCTCTTCTCCTCATTTACTTCTTTCAACATGGAAGAGTTGACACAGTGAAGCTGTATACACAACACGCAGTCACACATGCGCACGCACGCACACATGCACGCACGCACGCACGCACGCACGCACGCACGCACGCACGCACGCACGCACGCACGCACGCACGCACGCACGCACGCACGCACGCACGCACGCACGCACGCACGCACGCACGTACGCGCGCGCGCGCACACACACACACACACACACACACACACACACACACACACACACACACACACACACACACACACACACACACACACACACACACACACACACACACACACACACACTCGCCAAATGAGATTCCCACTTCTTATTGAATAAATAATGAGTGTGAAGCAAATGCAACCACTGTCTCTCCACTCCAGAGGGGACATCTGAACCTGCAGCGCGTACTCTCTCTCTTTCTTTCTCTCTCTATCTCTCCCCCATCCCCTCTGTCCATCTTTCCATTGTTATGGCCAAATATCTCCCCTTTTATGAATATATTATATGAACACAACTGTTTTTCCACTCAAATGCTGTTTTCCTAAATTCTGTCTTCTGTTTCCCTATCCATTTTCTCTCTCTCTCTCTCTCTCTCTCTCACACGAACACACACTATCTTGTTCTCTTTTCCTCTCTTAATATCTTGTTTCATCTCTCTCCCTCACTCTCCCGTCTCTATCTATCTCTCTCCTTAATTCCCTGCCTTTCTCTCATCTTATTCCGTTCTCGCATCTCTTTCTAGTTTCTTTCCTCTCCCTCCCTCCCCCCTCTCTCTCTCTCTCTCTCTCTCTCTCTCTCTCTCTCTCTCTCTCTCTCTCTCTCTCTCTCTCTCTCTCTCTCCCTCTCTCTCTCTCACCCTTCCTTCTCATGTTCATGTAACGTGGACCCAATTAATCCCAGTGTTCAGTACATAACATTAAAACAAGAGCTTCCTCCTACCGAGCCCCAATAAGGCTAACCTACATATAGCGGCCTTGGGCCACACACACACACGCACGCACGCACGCACGCACGCACGCACGCACGCACGCACGCACGCACGCACGCACGCACGCACGCACGCACGCACGCACGCACGCACGCACGCACGCACGCACGCACGCACGCACACAGACGAGTAGTTAAAACTTTGAGGGAGAAACTAAAGATCTGCTAGTGTCTCCTAGGAGACCTCAGGAATGACGCTCCATTGTGCTTTTTCTTACGTGTGTGTGTGTGTGTGTGTGTGTGTGTGTGTGTGTGTGTGTGTGTGTGTGTGTGTGTGTGTGTGTGTGTGTGTGTGTGTGTGTGTGTGTGTGAGAGAGAGAGAGAGAGATGTGTGGGTGTATATTTGTGGCCTAGTTGTGAATGCTTCTCTGCTAAACATCGACGGTGAGGCATTTTAAGGCATTTTAATGCTCTGCTGCACATATAATAGACAGAGTGACTTTCTTAGAGAGAGAGAGTGAGAGAGAGAGAGAGAGAGAGAGAGCGAGAGAGAGAGAGAGAGAGAGGCATACCACCATTGTGCACTGTCTTCCATACCACTGACAATGCAACATTCTGGGGTAAAATTTATTATTGTATAGGGCAACTATTCTCCCAGTCCACAACATGAACATTGTGGGGCAGACACAATTGAATAGGATAGGACATTTGTATGCTCTCAGAGTTACAGACCTGTCCTGTAAGGGTCCATTTGGAACCCTGTCAAGGAACTCTGAGGGTCCCTGGAACCCCACCTTGAGAACCGCTGTCCTAGGGAGTTGTGGGCTTGGTCACAACTTATCACAAGTTTGTAGTTTTTGAATCAATAACAATAATATCGTTGTTGTCGGGCAGAAACCTTGGTATGTCCAGAAGTGTTCCTTTTTTATTGTTATTTGAAAAACATTTAAAAATGGTGAAAATCGCAGATCTACAAGTACTGTAGATCGTCTATTTTCACTCCTTTTGTGTGACACTTTTCTATGACGAAGTAGGGCATTAATCTGTGAAAAAACATACAAGGGTTCTGCCCGACAGCGACGATACACTGCCATTGGAGGTATTGTAGGAATTACAAACACCACGCATGGCCCCAGATTAGTCACGCCCTAAAAAGATTGTAAAGAATTAAATGCACACTGAAGTAATTTCAGGAGCTAAAGCCACAGTGAGTCAAGATGCAGACAGAGCCTTGGTTATATGCCTCAACGCAGTTGGCTAATGATATTCTCAGTTATTAATCCGACAGTGTCACTTGCCAAACTTGTAGATGATCTACAAGTTCACAACTCGCATGCTTGTAGATCAGCTATTTTTGGCAAGCAACACCATTTAATTGGATATAATGGCCGGGAGGGGGTTTGTCCTGTGACACAGACACGGTGCCAATTCATTGGCTGTAAGAAATGCGTGTATGTTGAACCGTGGAAGGCGAACAGTTTTGTTCAATATTAAGCAATATAAAATAAAATAAATAACTTTCCTAGTTTGTACCATGTTCTACTATCTTTTCCCCCGTGAGCACAGTACAACTAGAAGAAATCTACCTGGTGGAGAGACATTGGAGACATTATTCTGGTCCCCATGAGGAAAATGTCGTTTTTGTGGTAAAAAAATAAATAAAAAAAGATTTGAAGAGTTAAGGTCATTACACACCGGCGAATATACGCAAAATTCGGACTCGTTCCGAATAATTAAAAGACGCTTTTTCGCTTCGCTTTTTCGCTTTTTCGCTCCATGTAAGCTTGCATTGACTTTGACGTATTATTCGCATGAAAAATTCGCCCTCGGTGTGTAAGGGGCTTTAGGGTTACAATTATGAAAAGATTCAAATTGAGGTTAGGTTAGAATTAGGCACACGTGGTGAGGTTTAATGCCTGATAATACTTGCCGCGTCCACATAGGGTCTGTGGACAGCGGACGCAAGCGCCCTTTTAATTACAGTACAATTTGTCGGCAGACGCCCACACATTCAAGAGCAACACTAATGACGGTCTTCCAGACAAACTGAAGGACTTGTGCCGTGGCAAGAGGCCATTGTTAGAAGAGTCTACTGTCCTAGTTAAGAGAGAAGTCAATTATTTCTGCGCATTCCTTTTATTTCTCTGAAGATTCTCATCAATGTGATCAGCAAAGCTTCAAGAATTCTTTTTGTACAGGCTTTTATTCTGTTCTTGCGTTCCATGTAACACACGTGTGCCAACGAACCATCACTTCAACTTCAAGACAATCATGTAATACAGAGGATGGCGACAGATCTTCTCTCAACCTCCCCTCAAACAGAGAGTTTAATTGTCTTTTGTAGCGCATTTTGCAGTCAGTGTACTTGTAATGTACATGCGGTCGTAAAAGCTGGGATGTTACGAGGATTTCCCCGCAGACAGGAGCTGGTGACTTCACTTCATATGAATTAGTATTAGGTTGTGGCTAGGGTTAGGTTGAGCCAGCAGTCAAAGTAGGAATGTCATTTGTAATGAGGAACTTGGTTTTGATGACCCCACAGAGATAGTAAGACAAACGCTAGAGCATGCGTGTGCGTGTGCGTGTGCGTGTGTATGTGTGTGTGCATGTGTGTATGTGTGTTATTTGGGGGGGGGGGGTAAAGATTCCGTCCTAAACCCGTGGGAATAGCAGCCAAGTTCCAAAGCTTGTTTAGACCTTAACACCCTCACCCTATTACCCATTATCCCCACAAAACACACACGCACACGCACGCACACAACCGCATGCACGCACGCACACTCACACACGCACAGTGGGTTAAGGGTTAACCCCCTCATTGCCAGCTTCATTATTACTATGGAGATGAGGGTGAGAAGTCATGTTGCCCGGGCCACTGGTCAAACATCACATTTCTGCCAGGCAAGGAAATTCTAATTCTATCCATCCCTATTAGTACTTGTACAAATCCTATACCATATGCCACACGTCAAGCACAAAGTTCATTCTGCTTAGCGGGCATGTCGGTAGGGTTGGGATCCGGAACTTTTTTTCCAAGTTTACAAAAATAAATTGCAGATGGGAGCTTGTAGATCTGCTATTTTCATATAGCCAATGTACATTATGTTTAAAGGGCGAAGGGCTCGCTTCTTTTGGGCTCGTTTTCATAGACCTGGTTGCTTGTTTCTCTCGAAACGGGTCCATTTGGTTTTGGTTCTCAGAGTTGCAAACCCGTAAGGGCCCATTTTGAACCCACCTCAAGTTACCCAGAGGGTCCCTGGACCTCACTTTGAGAACCACTACAATAATGTATGCAATTATGTGTGTATGATTGATTTTGTGTTCATCAACAATTATAATGAGGGCCAAGATTTATAGATTTTTTCTTTTTGTAAAGTCCTTGAAATGTGAAATAAGGAAAACAATAAACAAGCCTGCCAAGAATGCAAGGCACGTCATGCACAGACATGACTATTAATTATGGATATCAGAATCTTTGAGCGAGAGAGGGGAAAAACTCGGTTGATGTCGGCCTATATCGACCTTCCTGTTTTCCAAAATATCAGAATCGGTATTGGCCTTGAAAAACCCATACCGGATGACCTCTACCACTAATTAAATGAAAAATATAGCTTACTGGTTAGACAATGTACTGTATAGATCAGCACCCAGGGCCGACTGTGACTCCGATCCACTTTGACATGGATGCAGCTGAACTACGTTGCAGCTTGTCCTTGTCCATCAGAAAACTGGCAACAAAAGCAGAAAACTGGACTGGAGGTCAATAAAACCTTATTGACCTCAGGGTGATCTGCCAACAGTCAGTTACAGCTGTAGTCTTGGTCTTTTTGGTTCTTTACTTAGATGTAACTAAGGGAGGGCAGAGGAGGAGGCTACAGTTTTTCAAGAGAAAGTTTTACTGCTATGTGGTCCTCACATCTAGAGTTCGCACCGCCGATCGGACTGATATGCCCATATATGGAATTCCCTGATGTCAGAGATCTTGGTATCTGTTAGTCCTTGTCCCTTTTATGCCCATATACACCCGTCCCTTTTGTGCCCATATATGGAGCTGACTGATTTATTTGCGCCTGATGACATGACGACACATTGAGGTTAGACAATACACATCCATATTTGGGGCGTAGCTGCTTTGGGAACTCCTTATATGGTTATGGCTGAGTCATGGGGACATGAGTGCGACGAGGTGGTCCGTCCGGCCCTCCCACTCGTCCTCCCTTAAGCCAATTTTAATATAGGGTTATTATAAAGAACACAGGTTCGAAAACGACACGGCTTCCATGTGGATGATGATGTCATGTTGATGACATCATATTGATGCCCAAATATGGAGGGATGGCAGGACAGTGGACCTGATGAAGGCCAACTGTGGCCGAAACATTGTGTACCCTGTAATGTTTGTGTTTTAAGTAAACTGAAACACTGAGGATTAAAGCTGTTGTGCGGACTTTTATTATTTGGATAGTGGATCAGACATTATGACGCAAAATGTGTCAGATATTCATTCACGCAAAAGTATTCAGGTATTGACTTCCTTGTCCTCCTGGCACCGTGCACAAGGAATTTGGCGTTTACGGGGT
>NC_137618.1:39238525-39248525 GCF_963280865.1 Gymnoscopelus braueri
GCCCTCTTTGGCAGCAAAAGTTCTGGTATTGCCTGATAAGCGACCATTTTCATTTGTTTATTTTCTAACGTTATAGTACTTTATACTCGCGCGAGAGGTGACTGTAAGCATGCGAGATTGTAACTTAATCCATTGAAAGAACAGAGGATAAGCAAGCTGTTTTTTCATTAATTTTTTCTCTCTTTCAATCATTCATTATCACAGGTATGCAGGGGTTATCAGGTGTAGTGGAGTTGGCAGATCTGTTTCTAGCATAAGATCTAGAGACATATCTTGAATTAAAGTTGTACAATGCAAAATCACAAATAACGATTTTTAGCAACCTCTGCTGGTCACTACCGTCACTGCATACAATTTCCCTAGTCCTCGATTACCCAGAATTCCATTCGTTTTCACCGGAAGCCGGAAGCGTTTCAAAAAGCGATCTTTTAATTGTTTTATACTATCTACGGATCGTTTCTCTTAGCCAGTGGAGCATTAGTTACCATGAGCTGTGCTTTCTTTTTCTGTTCTTTTTCGATCTCCCAATCCTACATTATCTTAAAATCAGCGTGAGGTTCCTTTTTGTTAATAGCGCGGTAGTTCCTGGCCAAACAGGAAACCGTTGCGGTAGTTCCTGAGGACGTCGGCCACGACGTCATGACGTTGGCCAGGAACGTCATTTTCCCGGGAAAGTCCCCCCCGTACACGTTCAATAGAAAATATATAAATAAAAGGCTTCCGGGGGTGAAATTCACGGAGTGGGTGTTGTGAAACTTTTGCCACTCGCAAAAGATATACAATTTAACTTTAGTTTTGTTGAAAACGTTACCTAGTATTACTTTAAGGTTGTGCGATATGTCAAAAATATTCAGCAAAAAAATCGCAGATTGGTGAAATATTTGTGCTAGAAAAGCTAATTAATATGAGAACAGCTCCCCAGTCGTACTCGAGTAATACTTCGGCGTACAGCTGGTCGCGGGTCGAAAATGGCAGATCTACAAGCTCACAACTTGTCGCGTATGTACGACGAAGTATACATTCGGCTGTAACACGTGCAGTCGGGTTACTATTGTAACCCTAACGTGACTGCGCCCTGTCAGTGAACAGAGATGAGACGACATGCACCTCTCTCACTGACCAAAACTTGTTCACACAACGAATAATTATAAAACATATCTCTTCCTCCATAGGATATTCTTTTCTGGACTAAGCTAAGACCACAGGAGATGAAGTGAAGTCTTTTTAATATTCGGACTAAATAATAAATCGTGCCGCTGTGGGATAAACCGCCCGGGCCGGCCCTCCCCTGTAAGTGGCACTCGCAATGCGCGCTGGGCAGCGAGCCGTAAGCGAACTCACATTTCAAATCGCATTGATTGACTGCATGGTGATATAAACATAACTGACGCAAGTTTTCATATCCAGACTTGACAGCAAAAGTTAAGAATCGAGTGCTGGATCTTCTGAGACTGGGGGGACATGCGTTCCTGCATTATCAAGCTTGCAAATGCACAGCGAGGATTTGCTATTGCAGACAGACTTCCAGTACTTTGATTTCTAGCGTTTTCACTGCAGGGAGCATTTTATTCTCCCTCTCGCCAAAACTTCCGCCAACAAGATTAGTGGCTGTTTTCACATGAGATGAATTTAAAAATTTCCACTGTACTTCCTGCACTTTGGCTCTGTGAAAACGGGGCTTAAGTCCATGTATTCAAGTACTGTACTTAAGTACAATTTATTTGCAGAAGGTGCCTTTACTTTGCTAGAGCAGTAGTTCTCAAACTTTTTCATGCCAAGAACCCCCAAATTTATATGTGTTTGGCTGCAGACCCCCATCTGACCCGATTTCTTCAAAAATAGCAGATGTACAAGCTTGCAGCACTGCACGAGGTGACGCGCTGTGAGCTTGTTGATCGGCTTTTTTTAATAGCCAACATATAAATGGATAAAGTACTAGTGTATGTCCATTATTTAGGTGCTTTTACTTTACTAGAGTATGTCCATGTTTCAATACTTTATACTCTATGCTCCTCTACAGTTATTTGAAAATTGAAAGTGGTTAACGGGACTACACCATGAATTTTAACTTTTTCTTCTTTTTTGTGTTTCAAAACAGGCCAAACTGATTTGCCCCCGAAAGTGACGTCACTAGCGGTACAATCCCTCCCGTTTTTTTGTTCCAAGATGAAAAAAAAAAAATACATGTATTTTTTCGGGCTTTTTTTTCCTTTTTTTCCTTTTTTCCACACAGAACCAGGAAATAACATGCATACAAACTGGCTCAATAGCGCCACGTGCCAAATCAGGACAATGTGGTATTGCAGGTAAAAGTGCTTTATAAGCCAGAGAGAAGTTAGTTGGAATGAGTATATCTGAGGCTTGATTTAGGCTCAAACCTTTTGAAAAACGTTTGAGGGACATAAACAATATGATATTAAATGTTAAATGTTTTTTTTTAATTCATGGTGTAGATCCTTTAACTGGATATGTGTGAATATGTGTTCCATTGTAGTTTACAATCTGAGGATGGAGGAAATTGAGGTGAGGATGAATTTGTGGGACAGAGAGTGAGAGAGAGAGAGAGAGAGTCTGTGTGAGTGTGTGAGAGAGTATGTTTGTGTGTGTGTGTGTGTGTGTGTGTGTGTGTGTGTGTGTGTGTGTGTGTGTGTGTGTGTGTGTGTGTGTGTGTGTGTGTGTGTGTGTGTGTGTGTGTGTGTGTGTGTGTGTGTGTGTGTGTGTGTGTGTGTGTAAAATGATGAGAACCTTTTTTGCAACAAGGCACGAGAAAACAATTTTATACTGATTCACACACACACACACACACACACACACACACACACACACACACACACACACACACACACACACACACACACACACACACACACACACACACACACACACACACACAGACTGATCATTTGAGGTGAGATCGTTACAATTGGATTAGGGAATTAGGGATCTACTGTAGGAGAGATGGGGAAATTGACCTGTGTGTTTGAGTGTGTGTGTGTGTGTGTGTGTGTGTGTGTGTGTGTGTGTGTGTGTGTGTGTGTGTGTGTGTGTGCGTACACGTGCATGTGTGTGCGGAGGGGGTTACAGGGGGTTATTTGGGGTGGTGTGCTGCTGATACACAGTGTTCATGGCTCTCATACAGCAGTGATCAGCTTTCTCCTGTTTTCTCCACCCTGACGTGTGTGTCCAAACATCCACCCCAGGCCATCTGGGGGCTGCACTGAGTGCGGTGTGTGTGTGTGTGGGCGTGGGCGTGTGTGTGTGTGTGTGTGTGTGTGTGTGTGTGTGTGTGTGTGTGTGTGTGTGTGTGTGTGTGTGTGTGTGTGTGTGTGTGTGTGTGTGTGTGTGTGTGTGTGTGTGTGTGTGTGTGTGTGTGTGTGTGTGTGTGTGGGGTCGGGGGGTTGCACTGCAGTGCACTGCACGTGTGTGTATGAATTCTATGAAATCATATGTTTTGCAGAGCTTGGCCGTAACAGATCAGTAAATACTGCAGTAAAGTATTTGGCTAGATAGGGCGAGTTTGGATCAGTCGGGGCTGTGTGTGTGTGTGTGTGTGTGTGTGTGTGTGTGTGTGTGTGTGTGTGTGTGTGTGTGTGTGTGTGTGTGTGTGTGTGTGTGTGTGTGTGTCTGTGTCTGTGTGTGTGTTTGCCTGACCAGTCCCCATGACAGTTAAGATCATTTGAACCTTAAAAAACGATTTATAGGGTTCAGGTTGGGGTCAGTGTTGCAATGTCCGCTTATTATAAGCGACTTTGGGCTTGTTTCTTTTGGGCTTGAAAATATTGTTGGTTGCGGTTTGTTGGGTTTGTTTCTAAAGTGTAGTTGCTTATTTGGGCTTGCTTCCTAAATGTTCTTGAAACCAGTGGTTCTCAACCATTTTCATGTCAACCATTAGTGTATAATTGTCCTGCGGACCCCCCCTGCGGTATTGACTTCACAGGTTCACAATACAGCCTCCATCTGGGCTCGCTCAGAGAGCAGAGCTACTCCGCACCGCCGCGTGTGCGAACCATCGAGAAGCGCTTATTGCGTTGTAGTTCTTTCACGATTCATCATGGTTGAATTGTATACAAAAGAACTACTGCTGGTGCAGCTACTATACGTCATGTAGACACGTCAATATGATTGGTTGATAGACGGTGATAGACAGACGGTCCCATCCAATCACCTGCCAAGTAGCTTGAAAAAAAGGGACCGCCCCTTCATCGATTGTGCTACCGAGGTCCCAGATGAAAGTAGCCTGTGAAACAAATGTGACGCAAGCTTCTTCCATCTGGCGGAGTCAGGTTTACCCCCATACTAGATTGTTGTTAAATGTTTGTTCAAATGTTTCAAAAATCAATTTATGTCCAACAATTGTTTTTAAAATAGCAGATCTACAAGCTCACAACGTGTCACATCGTGAGCTTGTAGATCGTCTATTTTCAAATAGCCGATGTATATAGGTTTAAAGTGCTCGTGTGGCCTATATGGTCGCTTCTTTTGGGCTTGTTGTCATAGGCCTGGTTGCTTATTTGTTCTCTCGTAAAAATTGGCAACACTGGTTGGGGTTAGGAGTACGATTTAACATTTAGTGGATAGGTGGTTAGGTTGTTCGAGCAGCGCAATTTTGGCGCGAACGAGGCGAACGGGACGCGAACGAATCGTTCCGTTGCCTCTCTGTCTTCACTCCAGATGAAAAATCCCAACTGAGGTGACGTTCGCTCCCCGCCCACCAACACTGAGCAATTCAAGCGACTAGAAAGATATTTTTTCTTCTTACATGTTAGGATGAGAGGTTAGTTTTAGGGTTAAGGATTTTGGTTAGGTTATTCAGCCATAGGTTGAGCCAACAGGTTAACACCACTTACTTCATCGTATGACAAAAAGCGATCTACAAGGCTGAACTTGTAGATCTGCTATTTTCACAATTTATTTTAGAATTGTTTCACCTATGATGAAAGTGGTTAAGAATAATGGCATGTTCAATGAACAATGTGTTTTAATGTCCCCACAAAGTTAGGAAGACATGTAAAAGTATATTCATAAGGGGTCTGTGGCTGACGGGGTATCATGTTTAGTTAACATGATAACATGATGGGGGGGGGGGTGGGTTAGTCACTTTCGGGTGTAAACCTTGTATGTACAAAACCGTTCCTTTTCAGGAAATGTAACGAAAACGTTCAGAAGTAGTGAAAATACTCAATCTATAAGCTCACAGCACGTCGATGCGACACGTTGTGAGCTTGTTGATCGGCTATTTTCACTACTTTTGCTTGATGCTCTTGTGCAAGGAAGTAAGGGTGACGAAAAAAACATAAAAAGTTGAAATATGGAGATATGAGGTAAGGTTTCTGCATGACAGCAACGATATCCTCTGGGAGACCAATACAAGCGCCTGGTGGCAGTTTATGATATGCATGCAGGCAGAGGATTGCAACTGGCGGCAGTGTGTGTGTGAGTATGTGTGTGTGTCTCTGTGCCTGTGTGTGTGTGTGTGTGTGTGTGTGTGTGTGTGTGTGTGTGTGTGTGTGTGTGTGTGTGTGTGTGTGTGTGTGTGTGTGTGTGTGTGTGTGTGTGTGTGTGTGTGTGTGTGTGTGTGTGTGTGTGTGTGTGTGGGAGGGAGGGGTCTGGCCCTCAGGCCTGAATGGTTATGTAAGCAGAGAGAGAGAGTAGCGTGAATCACATCCCACCTCCAGATAACCTCTGTTTAGACTGAGAGACAGGAAGAGAAAGGTGGGTTGAAACGACGGGAGACAAAGGCATGGATGAGAGACAGACAGAGAAGAGAGAGAGAGAGAGAGAGAGAGAGAGAGAGAGAGAGAGAGAGAGAGAGAGAGAGAGAGAGAGAGAGAGAGAGAGAGAGAGAGAGAGAGAGAGAGAGAGAGACAGAGAGAGAGAGACAGAGAGAGAGAGAAAGATGAGAGAAACATTGTTACAACAAAACCAGGACATAAATTAGGAAATGGAAGGCATCTTGGCTCTTGAATGAGATTCTAAATTGGCAGTGTCTCCCATCTGTCAGAGACACTAACCAGAGACGGATTTACAACGTAGCTTACAAGGCTCTGCGCAGCTACAGGGTCTGGAAGCTGAGAAAGTCACACACACACACACACACACACACACACACACACACACACACACACACACACACACACACACACACACACACACACACACACACACACACACACACACACACACACACACACACACACACACACACACACACACACTGTCAGAAGATCAAAGAAAGATAGTGTAGGAACAGTAGAATGATAGACAGCTCTCTCTGTCAAATCAAATGGGGTTTTAGATCCAGTGAAAGGTGCTGAAAGTGATGTTTTTCTGGTGGGGGGGAAACGTTTTTTTTTGCTAATAAGTTAAAGCTATATTCTGATAGTAATCAGAGTGTTTGTTTGTTCAGTAACAGGTGTCTTCCCATCTCTCCAGCTCTTTAGTAAACAACATAAAATACATAATGAGAGAAAACTCATTTATAGGCTTTTGTCTGCTCATTTATTTGTGTCATCACTTACAATTTCAATGTGTAGGCCTATATATATAGATTGAAGTTTAGGCATGAATTTAATTAATTAAATAAAATTAAGTGAACCACTTTCACATTCTCTGTCATTGTGTGTAAAACCCTGTGGAGGGCAAGGCCACCAAAGAATTGCCCAGGATTTCCCATGTAGCAAAAAACTTCGGCTTTCAGAACTAGTTGGGAGAGTCAGGACATCTGGGGGTGCACAAGTTCTGAGAAAAGGTTCTGAGTTCGGAATGATATCAATTTGTAGTTATATCGCCTCCCTTGGACGTCGGAAGGAAGCATGTATTGCCCTTTAGTCCGACGAGATGATAGAGAGAGACAGGCTGACAGCAGAGAGAGAGAGAGAGAGAGAGAGAGTGGAAGGGAGAGAACGGAGAGAGACATTAACCACTTGAACCCCAGCATCCCTATTCTGGGGGAAACGTTTGCTAAAAATAGCCAATCTACAAGCTTGCAGATCGGCTATTTTTGGCAAAGACATTTGGTGTAGACCAGTGGTTTTCAACCCTTTTCATATCAAGGTCCATTATTTATTCGGTCTTTGAGCCACGGAACCACCATTTGATCAAAAATAACAATTCTTTAATGAAGTAATGCAGATGTTTAACAATAATTTAACTCTTGAGAGCGTAAAATGAAACCAAATGGACCCGTAAGGGTCCATTTGGTTTCATTTTACGCTCTCAAGAGTTAAAGATCCACCTAATAAGAGTCCATTTGGTTACCAACTCTCCATAATTTAGCTGGGGACCACCTGGAACCCCCTCAAGGACCACTGGTGGTCCCCGGACCACTGGTTGAGAACCACTGGTGTACAGTACAGTCGTAACTCAAGTCCGGTTCTCTTAGACCAGAGGGTTTAAGTGGTTAACACAAGTAAGACGCGCGAACGCGGTAAGCGAACGCAAAAAAATAAAAAAAAGAATGAAAAAAAATATTTAAAAAAAAGTAACCAATAATTATTATTATTATTTTTTTTTTTAAATCTGCGTTAAAAGGAGCATCTTAGAAAAATACAAATTCACAAAAAAAAAACTTGGAATGTTTTTGAACAATTCAACAAAGTGTTTGAAGTGCCTGTTTCACCCACTTCCGGGGGGCGGAGCCAAAATCCGAGCCCGATGTATTTGTTCGTAGACCCCCACTTAGGGGGGGTAGAAAAAGTTTGGGAGCGATTCGGGCACTTTTCATTTAACATGGGGTTTCAATGGGGAGTTTTTAGGAGCCTTCTCCGGGGCGTGGCTTCCGGGGGAAGGGGCGGGGTTAAACGCAACCTTGACAGGTGTGTTCAGTTTTCAAAGACCTTTCATTTGATGTATGGTACGTGTAAATTGGACATTTACTTATCTCAGAGGAGCTGCACACAGGCAGTGCACACGGAGACACAGACAGAGACACAACCCAAGCAGGGTTACATAGTAAGCTCCACTTGGTCGGAGGCGCGGCTTCGCAAACATCCTATTCTGGGGATGACGTTTGCCAAAAAGTGTGAGCTTGTGTATCGGCTAACTTGTGTAGAGATTTGGTGTCGAGTGAAAAAAAAAAAAAGAGTACAGTTGCAACTCGGGTCCGTTTAACCAAGTGCAGACGGTCTAAGTGGGTAGCGGAGGCAGAGGAAGAAAGAGAATGATTGAGTGGCAGAGCGGCGAGATGACGCTCGCAGGACTTGTCAATAGAGCCACATCGCCATGGTAACACAGTCGCCGAGCAGAGTCTTTAGCTTGGTGGGTAGCTTAGCCTAATTAGCCTCGCTGCTAAACAAACTGTCCGTCCTCATGACTCACCACAGGAATAGGTCACATTTGTGTGCGTGCGTGTGTGCGTGTGTGTGCGTGTGCGTGCTCAAATGATCACCTCAGTAGACTTCTCAGCCTCTCATTGGCTACCTCATGCGTGTAATAGCACCCTTGGGAAAGCCTGGCCGTCCGGCATTAAGGTGTTGATACATGAAACCATTGGAGGCGATGTAACCCCGCGACAGCTTATGCTAATGCCCATAAACGCTATGATCTGATGTGAAAAGCTAACGTCCCCGCAGTCATTTAGCTTCCATGCTAATGCGTGGGGGGGGTGGGGGGGGGGGGTGGGAGTTCTGCCGTAGTGACCTGGCTGGCGGGGATGGGAGCAGGGGGGCGCAGTTAAAACGCCATTCTCCTCCCTGCTGACTGTAATTGGCTGCCTCCTCTCTCAGGCAGGAGTGTGTGATGAATGTGTGCGTGCGTGCGTGCGTGCGTGCGTGCGTGCGTGCGTGCGTGCGTGCGTGCGTGCGTGCGTGCGTGCGTGCGTGCGTGCGTGCGTGCACGTGTAGGGTATGTGTGTATGCGTCTGTCTATATGTGTGTAATAGCCTCCATCCTCTGTTTCACTGTGTGTGTGCGTGCGTGCGCGCGTGTGTGTGTAATTGGCCCTCTCTTATGTGTGAGCATGTATGTGTGAGTGTGTGTGTGACCATGTGTGTGTAAGCGTGTGTTTGTGTGTGAGCATGCATGTGTGTGAGAGTTAGTGAGAGTGCAGAGAGAGAAGGTCCATCATCTTTAGTGTTCTCTACCACACCTCCGCACCAGAGAGAGAGAGAGAGAGAGAGAGTGTGTGAGTGTGAGTGTGAGAGAGAGCCATGTCCATGATTATTCTGCTGTAAATTACGTTTGGGATCAATCTCTCCTCTCACTCCTCTCCTCTCCTCTCCTCTCCTCCGCACCTCACTCCCACTTCCTCTCTCCCTCTTCCTGTCTCGCTCCCATCTTCTCTCCTCCATCTGTCATCCTTTCATCCCTCGCTCCCAGCCATCTCATCCTTCTTTCAGGGCGCTCTCGAGCAGGGCTGTCACGATCATGACATTTTACCCGGCGATTAATTGCCACACAAATAATGGCGATTAACGATTTAATTGTGGTTTTGGCCTTGAACATTGGAATTTAGATCAAAATTAAATTTCTCTTTGGCTTTTAGGCTTCCTAAGCAAAAAAATTCACAGGGCAGACATGACAAATAATTTTAACATATAAATAAATATTTTAATAATTTGACACTTTAACAATATGTTTTAAATTGCGGAAATAGACGATCTATAATCTCACAACATGTGATGCGTTGTGAGCTTGTAGATCTGTTATTTTTGGAAAATGTTTGAACATTTATGAACGTTGTTCAACGTGGAAACCATTATGGCAGTTATGTCATAATTGTGACAGTCTCAAGTCTCGCTCCCTGTCTCCCTGCCTCTCTCTTTGTCTTTCTTTCTCACCTCTCTCTTTCTCTGCCCCCCCTCCCCCCTCCCCCCCCCTCTCATCCCTCTCTCTCTTCCCCTCCCTCCCTCTGAGCGATGTTTGTCTTCCAGCGGATGAACGGTGGCCACTCCTTCATTCCTCCCTCCATTCATTCTCCATCCATCTGTCTTGAGGACAGATATGGGCAGCGTTCCAACACTCGTTCGCTGCTGGCTTCCTATCCGCAGGCCTCTCTCTCTCTC
>NC_137618.1:39253525-39256025 GCF_963280865.1 Gymnoscopelus braueri
TCCGTCTTAACCCAGCTGTAGAAAGAGAGTGTGAAGATGGACCAGCAAGGGTCCATAGCTGTAAACAACAGCAGATGGTAATGCTTGTTGCTGCAAACTCAACTAAACTGCTGCACGGCTTTCTTGATTTAAAAGCAAACACAATTTGATTGGTTTTCTGTGCTTTTTTGCTTAGAGGCAACCACATTTCAGCTGTGTTATTTTACCCATTTGTAACTCAAATGACTCATTTGGTTCCATTTGTAAACTCTCAGAGTTAAAGTAACTTTCGGAGATGTCTGACATGGAGACACAGCAAGTCTTCTGAATCGTGAAAAAAATCCGGCTCTGGGTTTCAGGGTTGCTTGATTTCAGGCAGGTCAGTGATCTGTTCCCCGTCTCACCACCCCTCATATTGTATTCTCCCCTCCTGTTGAACACTGTGGCTGTAACCGTAACCAATGGCAAATTGAGTGTGTCCATCAAAAGGTCGAGCGGTTAACACGTCAACTGTCAGACACGCCACACTGCACACATCACTTAACTGGATCTACGATCGAATGCTGCCAGTGGCTTCCATTGAATCCTCCCCGTCACTGTCCCTTGTTGTGTCATCTGGGTGCGCTGCTGTATGATGGAAAAGAAAAAGTTAAAGTCTTTTATAAAGATGCGAATAACACATCTTGAGTAGAAGTGAGTAGTAGTACATACCCTCTTGTGTGTGTGTGTGTGTGTGTGCGTGATTGATGGGTGGATAGGCATATGAACAGAATGTTCTGGCTTCAGCCCTTACGGTAACAGATTGGTGCACTTAATGGAATATGTCACATCGGTTCTTCTCTGGGGAACCGGGCAGGAACATTGCTGTGTGCTTTTGTTAAGAGGTTTACATGAATTGCTGTTGCTATTTACCATTTACTACTATTACTTCAACTTCAAAGTGTGGTATATCTATTGAATGGTGTTATGAGTTTAATTAGTGGTCTCCTCCCCCTGTCATTGAGTGAGTATTGTGGGTGCGGTACAGATAATGAGGGCACCTGCGTTTTAATGGGTCACAACAGTGATGGGTGACAGGTGAATGGAGGGAGACGGGCAAGCGTTGCCGTTTTTTGACCGCAGGCTCTTTTTTTGTTTTTCAATTTCGTTTATTAAGTTTATGTTTCGGCTATGTGACGAAGTAACGCTGACAAATCCATATCATTTGACTGACGGAACTTCGATCTCCGTGATTGTTTGTAAACAAGAAGAGACGGGAGTATTCAGCAACTATAGACTGCAACACCCCCCCCCCCCCCCGATCAAGAGTGGCTTTATTTTTTATAGTTTGAAATGCCACAATGCCAGCACACGCCCTATACCCTCACAGGAGGCCGTGCACTGGTGCTCAGTGATCATTATCATGTCGTTATCTACAGTATATGAACATGCAAGATATTAACATCACAAAAGGGACGCTCCCCTCTCACCCTGCATGCACAGCTGAAGCCAATTAATCACAAACATTCCTTCATGCTCAGAGCTTAATATTTCAGCCCGCCTCCTTACCTGTGCATCACTGAAAGAAAAAAATGAAACGTATTTGGCACGGGAGTGTGCGTGTGCTCACTCACAGCTAATTGTTAACTTTTTTGTCAGTCGCTACATGCCATGGGCCATATGACGCCCCCCCCCGCTTATCAAAGACCATATTACAAATCCAGACATTCACTACTTTTGTATAAAATCGGGCATTAATTTATGAAAAAACATAAGACGAAATATGGAGATACAAGCTTTCTTCCTGACAGCACCGAAATCCTCGTCCCTGCTTCTGTGAAGCTGCACTTCCTGAGATGCTTTCACAGGCGGCGTGAAAAACTGCCAATGAGCACATTTTTTATCCTCCCTGCCTCCCGTCGACAGGCTGCGTTGTTTGTGTAAGTGTATTAGGCTTCAGTTTGATGAATAATGGTGGACAGTAACTAAGTACATTTACTTAAATACTGTACTTAAGTACATGTTGGAGTATTAGTTTTTTCTTTTTCTTTTTGTAAGCTCATGATTTGATTCACTCTGCTTCAAATAGAAATATTTTACTTTTGACTCCGCTATATTTCTAGGAAGGGACTCTTGCGACATTTCAAATATAGTGAAAATAGCCAATCTACAAGCTTGTAGATCTGCTATTTTCACTATTTTTGAACATATATATATATCTGTCGGGTGGACACCTCATTATGTCCAAAACTGTGACTTTTCAGGTTTCTAATTCAAAAATAGCAAAAGTAGCAGATCTACAAACTCAAAACGCATCACTTTGTGCCGCGTTTCGAGCTTGTGGATCTGATCAGTATGAACAAGTAGGGCATTAATTTACAAAAAAACACTAAAAGTTATAATATGGAGATAAGCCTCGGCAACAACGATATATACAGTATATTTGTAAATGTTCAAAATTGCGATACACTAATGCATTGATATTTAAAAAAAAGATAATGTACTTCATAATTTGTACTTATGAATGCTTGTGAAACTTTGA
>NC_137618.1:39264848-39294848 GCF_963280865.1 Gymnoscopelus braueri
CAGTCAATGAATCAACAGCGGTCGTTAACTCCCCACTGGGAGATCAGACACACTTGATGGCCCATTCGCGCACACATAAAAGGTGATTAGGATCAAAGGCACTTAGTTTGTAGACAGACGCACAAGGCATGAATGGATGCCAGTGATTGTAGGTTTCGGTGACTGTCGGGAGGTTTGTAGCGAGCTGTGTGCGGCCGGGGAACGAGCGGCCATTAAATTATGATTAATTATTATGATTATTATTATTATTATTGTCATAGAATAGCTAAACAATCCATTTTACGCACAGCAGCCCAAATACATGTCATGGTCCAGGTCCGGACAGTTCATTCTTCAAATAGGCCAGTAACATTAGTATTTATCTGATGAAGGTAAATACTATAAGAACTATACAGTTCTTATAGGCTATTAAATAAGGTGTTTAGGCTATTTCAATGGCATTCGTCCTGGGTTGTCAAACAGAATGATCACAACACCGTCACCAAATCCAAGACAAGTGGAGTTTACTGGCGAGCTCAATAACAGACATATAGCATATTCCTTCTGTAAATGGGGTGTGGTTGGTTGGTCAAAGACGCACACAGGAATGAGTAGGAAAGTTGGCAGTGTTAAAAGTTCATGTCAGTCCAGTCGCTATATAGTTCTTATACCATAAGAAGCGCACACCTCTCTCTCTCTCATCTGATTAGGTAAAAAATAACGGGTGCGCAAGGCGCACTGTGCCGCGAGCTTGACCCAGTTGATCCAGTTGTCACTGTGCCTGCTATGTTATTTGTTATATGATGGTTGCAGTCACGCGTAATTGCGCATGACACATGCGTGCCACACATGTCTGTTTGATTAATATTATGATTATTATGATGATAATGATTATAATACAATACACATGGGACGTTATACAAGCATTGTATGTTTTCGTTTTGATATTATTTCAACGGGGCATCATTCGAGAAGGCTTTTTGTCCGTCAGTCATTCACTGTTTGTCATTATAATAATAATATGAATAATAATATGAATAATAACAATCTTATTGACTATATGCGCGGACTTTCGATTGGCTCTCTGTCCGTCAATGATTCATTGTTTGTCAGGATAATAATGATTGGATCCGTTGAAATCATATTCAGATGTGCATGCTGCCTGCATATAGATAGATAGATGGACAGAAAGATATATTCAGATGTGCCGTGCATGCTGCGTGCAGATACATAGATGGACGGACAGACAGACAGACAGACAGACAGACAGACAGACAGACAGACAGACAGACAGACAGACAGCTTACCCTCTTGCCTCAAACGTTAACTAGGTGTCCGGAGTATTTGTGCAATATATTAGTCCATATTTTCAATAAGTATTTAAGTCAGAAGTTCCCAATTGGCGGTAGTGACGGGGCGCATCCGGTGAAAGCCGGAATTACACTCAATGTAAACAGGAATGAAACGAGGAGGGAAAATGGCGTTCGTCCACAGACGGGATTAAAACACTTCTTTATTGAAAGATATGGACTAATACATTGCACAAATACTCCGGACACCTATTTAACATTTGAGGCAAGCGGGTAAGCACCTTATATTTTGCATTTGTACATGTTTGGAGAAAAAATAATCACATTTAAAAAACGATTACTCGATTTAAAAAAAAAAGTTCGAATCTTGTGCCATCGAACGAAGCTTCGAATATTCAAGTTATTTGGGTCAGCCCTAAACGGATTACAATAATATAACATTCCCTGTAATCAGTAACATGTAGGTGATACCTATGTCTATCAAATATGGTTTTATTGAAAGGCAATCAAAGGCTAGACCAAGCTTAGAAAGCAAACATCGGGTAATATCCGCCCCCGGCTGTGGGCGTGCCTGGTGCGGCTGCAGAGCGAGAGTAGGACACTCATTTATGACATTGTGCCGTTTGTTCAACACTCAACTCTTAGCAAGTTTATTTTCATACAATAGGCCTATAGATTACATTTCAATATTAATAGTAAATAGAAAAACAACATTTCTGGGTCCAATTAGTCTATTTTTGTTATAGAGAGGAATGGTCATATTCCCACCTATATAAACATGTTTTTGCACAATGCTGCCTATATTGTTGATCAACTATTCACTCATATTTATAGAACTTCTTTTTTTTGTTGCATAATATATAATAAACAAAGCCCAGACTTAAATTGTTAAGTGACCTCTCACAGCTGGCAGAGCCGCAGATATATTTATTGCAATGCAGAAATGTAGACATCAGTTTAAAGGAAAAAAATAATAATCATGATGAAAGGTCATAACAAAAAGCAGCCGCATCCCCCACCCGCTTCCCATCAAAAAGGCAAGTAAAAGAAAGGAATTCTGAATTTACTTGAGTAAAAGTACAAACGTATTGACATCAAAATGTAATTAAAGTAACAAAAGTGTAAAGTATAGAGAGACCTACTTTTAAAATGTATACAAATCTTTGAAAATAGCAGATCTACAATCTCACAAATAATTTGAAAATAGCAGACCTACAGCTCACAATGTGAGCTTAGATCTGAATTCGAAATACAAAAAAAGAATGTACAAAAGTGTTGGTGTCAAAATGTACTTAAAGTACCAAAAGTGGAAGTACTCATTATTCAGAAATGTCACATTTTCAAGTTTTCATATGTATACAAATATTTTCAAATGGCCGAAATGGGGCTGAAGTGATTAAGTACAATATTTTCCTTAAAGATGTAGTGTAGTAGAAGTAAAGTATTGAAAATTTGAAAAACTCCACTAAAGTATATAATCCTCAAATGTTTCACTGAAGTACAGTACTTAAGTAAATATACTTAGTTACTTTACACCACTGCTAGTAAGTAAAGACTTCAAATAATTATAGTGGAGTAAAAGTACAATATCTGCCTTACAGATGCAGTGGAGTATAAATAAAAGTAGCCTATTTGGAATTGGAAAAACTTAAAGTATACAAATACATCAAAATTATACTAAGTACAGAGTACTTACTTAGTTACTATTCACCACTGATGATATGAGCTGATATGATTTCAGCTGTTCCAATTCCAAACATGCAAACATAAACTTAAATCCTATTTGAATTTAAATAATATCAAATAAAAATGATTAGGTATAAGGCCTACACAAAATTATGGACGCGCTTTTAAAATGTATACAAATCTTTGAAAATAGCAGATCTACAATCTCACAAATAATTTGAAAATAGCAGACCTACAGCTCACAATGTGAGCTTAGATCTGAATTCGAAATACAAAAAAAAAAGTACAAAAGTGTTGGTGTCAAAATGTACTTAAAGTACCAAAACTGGAAGTACTCATTATTCAGAAATGTCACATTTGAAGTTTTCATATGTATACAAATATTTTCAAATGGCCGAAATGGGGCTGAAGTGGTTAAGTACAATATTTTCCTTAAAGAAGTAGTGGAGTAGAAGTAAAAGTATAGAAAAATGGTAATACTAATAAGGTCTATTATTGCAATGGTAAGGTCTATAATAATAATGCATACACACATATATATATATATATATATATATATATATATATATATATATATATATATATACATATACACATACATATACACATACATATACACATACATATACACACACATACATACATACATACTGTACATACATACATACATACATATATATATATATATATATATATATATATATATATATATATATATATATATATATATATATATATATATATATGTGTATGTGTATGCATTATTATTATAGACCTTACCATTGCAATAATAGACCTTAATAGTATACATACATACATACATACATACATACATACATACATACATACATACATATATATTTAATAATAATAAATAATTATAATATATAGCTGCAATATTTAACACATTGAAGAACAATCAACTATAGCTATGTGAAACATGCCATTCTGTACAGAGTTTCACTGGTGATGCTTTTGCTTTTGAATGGAGTTTTCGATATAGCCTTCAGTTGATACATAAGCCTTTATTTATAATCTATTGCCATTCCATCGTCACTGTCTGTATACAGACTATCAGTGGATGTATAGTGATTGTAATGTGCAATAGTCTGTACACAGCTACAGATTTACCAAGCAGATTATGTTAATAGCAGTGTACATGGTCCTGGATGCACCTTGACACACCAGCTCATTGTAGAGGGGTGGGAGGGTTCATCAGGATATATCTTCCTCCCGTCTGCAATCACCTCCAGATTGTCAAAGTTAAACTCCAGGTACAATTAGTCTTCATCCCCAGCTTCTTCAGTTACTGATAACAATGTCAAGACATCTTACACCTCTGGTAAATAGCCAACCACAACAAAACCTTCCTTCCATGCAGTTGTGATACTTTATGCTTAGATTTGTTGGAATAGTAGATCTAACACAAGTCATTCCTACTCACTGTACATGCTGACATACTCAAACCTTGTATGATAGTACCACATTTGATACTGCAATTAAAAGGCAATACAAACCAAAGCAGGCACAGAGGCAGGATCAAAATCACAATGTACTTTATTGTATTAGATTACCAGACACATATTTAGCTCAGAAAGGCATTCATCACACTGCATTTCAGTCAGAGAGCTATCACACTGTATATCACACTGTATTTCAGAAAGCCATTCATCACAACGTATGTCTATCAGAAAGGCATTAATCAGATGGTATTTATGTCAGAAAGTGCAGTCACCAGATTGCTATTTCTGTCAGAAAGCCATTCAGCACACTCTTTCTTTCAGAAAGCTACGAATCACAGTGTATTTCTGACAGAAAGCTATTTATCACACGGTAACACTTTATCATAACTATCCGTTGTAAGTAGTTAATAGATCATTCATAAACTGTTGGTTAATGAGTTGTTAATGACTTATTAAGCATTTGGTAGTAGCTAGTAAAGAATTCATAACGATGCCTTATAACTAGTTAATAGATAATTTATAAATCATTAGTAAATTAGTTATTCATGTTTTCTAAAATATATATTAATATATAATAAAACAGTTAAGGAGTTATAACTATGCTTTATATGTAGTTAATAGATTCTTCATAAACTAAATATGTTTTATAACATACATCACTGTCAAAATATTAGTAAACTGACTTATCAACTGTATGCTAATCCTTTGAAGAGTTATAAGGCTGTTATAAATCATTAGCATACAGTTAATACGTTGGTTTACTAATAGTTTGTGAGTGATCAATTGGCTATCTACAAGGTATATTTATAAATCCTTAAGAAGCTAAAATAGTTTAAAGATGGGGTGCGTGATTTTCAGTGCTCCCCCCCCAAAACATAATCATCAGGTATGGTTATACTAGGAGGACGATTGTTTTTTAAAAAAGTGTACAGAAATTGTTAAAATTACGTTTTTATGTGGACACGCCTCCAGTTCTTTAAAGGGTGGTGCCATGGTTTTGCACTTTTTCTGTTTTTCATGTGTCTATGAGGTTGATAGAACTTTATTAAGCCCCCTGGTGGTGTTTTTATGGTGTTTTATGTCTTCTCTGACTACTTTGAGTTTCTTCCTGGAGGCTGAAACCTTGAGGGTCAAACGTGCCAATAGAAAAACACCCTATGTCACTAAAGGACAATTTTTCTATTGGCACGTTTGACCCTTAAAGTCTTACTGTGCAAATTTCAAAATAACGACTTTTAGCAGCCTCTGCTGGTCATTACCGTCACTGCAGGCCGTTTGTTTATTACTGCGTTACCCAGAATTCCATTCGTTTTCACCGGAAGACGGAAGTGTTTCAAAAAGCGTTCTTTTAATTGTTTTATACGATCTGTGGATCGTTTCTCTTAGCCAGTGGAGCTTTAGTTACCGTGAGCTGTGTTTTCTTTTTCTGTTTTTTTTTCGTTCTTCAAATCATACAATCTCTTAAAATCAGCGTGAGTTTCCTTTTGTTATTAGCGCGGTAGTTCCTGGCCAAACAGGAAACCGGTGCGGTAGTTCCTGGCCAAACAGGAACCCGGTGCATTTCCGCTTCCATTTTCCGGCCAGATGACGTCATTTTCGAGGGAAAGTCAAGCTCGACAGCGTTCAATAGAAAATATATAAATAAAAGGCTTTTGGGGGTGAAATTCATGGAGTGGGTGTTGTGAAACATTTGCCACTCACAAAAGATATATAATTTAACTTTAGTTTTACTGAAAACGTTACCTAGTATTACTTTAAGGTTTCAGCCTCCAGGTAGAAAGTCAAAATAGTCAGAGAAGACATAAAACACCATAAAAACACCACCAGGGGGCTTAATGAAGTTCAATCAACCTCATAGACACATGAAAAACAGAAAAATTGCAAAACCATGGCACCACCTCTTTAACAAGTCATTAATAACTCATTAACTAATAGTTTGTGAGTAATCTCTTATCTATAAAGCATAGTTATAACTCCTTAACTGTTATCATATGTATTTAACAAAACATGAATAGCTCATTTACTAATGCTTTATAAATGATTTAATAACTAGTTAATAATCCTTAATTAACTACTAAAATGCTTAACTAGTCATTAATAACTCATTTACTAACAGTTTATGAATGATCAATTAACTACTTATAACGGATAGTTATTATAAGTGGGTAGAGGTGGGTGGGGGGTAAAAGTGGGTGGAGGTGGGTGAAAGTGGGTAAAGTTGGGTGGGGGTGGGTGGAGGTTGGGAAAGTGGTGAATGTGGGTGGAGGTGGGTGGAGGTGGGTGGGGTGGGTGGAGGTTGGGAAAGTGGTGAATGTAGGTGGAGGTGGGTGGAGGTGGGTGGAGGTGGGTGAAAGTGGGTAAAGTTGGGTGGGGGTGGGTGGAGTTTGGGAAAGTGGTGAATGTGGGTGGAGGTGGGTGGAGGTGGGTGGAGGTGGGTGAAAGTGGGTAGAGCTGGGTGGGGGTGCGTGGAGGTTGGGAAAGTGGTGAATGTGGGTGGAGGTGGATGGAGGTGGGTGAAAGTGGGTAGAGGTGGGTGGGGGTGGGTGGAGGTTGGGAAAGTGGTGAATGTGGGTGGAGGTGGGTGAAAGTGGGTAGAGGTGGGTGGGGGGTAGAAGTGGGTGGAGGTGGGTGAAAGTGGGTAAAGTTGGGTGGGGGTGGGTGGAGGTTGGGAAAGTGGTGAATGTGGGTGGAGGTGGGTGGAGGTGGGTGAAAGTGGGTAGAGCTGGGTGGGGGTGTGTGGAGGTTGGGAAAGTGGTGAATGTGGGTGGAGGTGGATGGAGGTGGGTGAAAGTGGGTAGAGGTGGGTGGGGGTGGGTGGAGGTTGGGAAAGTGGTGAATGTGGGTGGAGGTGGGTGAAAGTGGGTAAAGTTGGGTGGGGGTGGGTGGAGGTTGGGAAAGTGGTGAATGTGGGTGGAGGTGGGTGGAGGTGGGTGGGGTGGAGGTTGGGAAAGTGGTGAATGTGGGTGGAGGTGGGTGGGTGAAAGTGGGTAGAGGTGGGTGGGGGGTAAAAGTGGGTGGAGGTGGGTGGAGGTTGGGAAAGTGGTGAATGTGGGTGGAGGTGGGTGGAGGTGGGTGGGGTGGGTGGAGGTGGGTGGGGTGGGTGGAGGTGGCTGAGAGTTTTTTTTTCGGAACGGTGGTGTTTCGGAATGGTGGTGACCCACCATTCCGAAACCCCACCGTTCCGAAAAATACATTTCGGAATGGTGGTGTTTCGGAATGGTGGTGTTTCGGAATGGGGGGGTTTCGGAATGGGGGTGTTTCGGAATGGAGAACTGTCCCCAGGAGGGGTGACAGGCAAACGTTGATCAAAATAAAGAAAATTCTACATTCTCTAATTGTGTAGACTTCTTGTTGTAAATGAAGTAATGCATAATAATTTAACTCTTGAGAGCGTAAAATGGAAAATGAAACCAAATGGACCCGTAATTGGTTTCATTTTACGCTCTCAAGAGTTAAAGATATATAAGGGTCCATTTGGTTACCAACTCTTCCATCATTTAGCTGGGGACCACCTGGAACCTCCTCAAGGACCACTGGTGGTCCCCGGACCCCCTGTTGAAGACCCCTGCTCTAATGTAGTCATTTCTGATCCTGTCAATCCTTGTCACTCCTAAAGAGAATCGTAGCATCCTCAATTCTGTCACCTCCAACTCTCCTGTCTTTCCGTCAGCGCCACCGTTTTCAGGCCGTACAGCATGGTTGGTCTCACTACCGTCTTATTCATCTTCCCTCTCACTCTTGCTGGTACACCCTTCTGTCACAAATCACTTCCTCCATCCTTTCCACCCTGCCTGCGCTCTCTTCACCTCTCCTCCACACTCCCCATTACTTTGGACAGTTGACCCCATGTATTTAAACTCCTTCACCTTCTCCACCTCTACTCCTTGCATCCTCACTGTTCCACTGTCCTCTTTTCTCTAGTCCATGCTTCCACCTTTCCAGAGTCTCTTCAACCTGTTCCCTCGTCTCACTTGGTTAAATGCTTGATTCTGATTGGTCAATCGCTAAATTCAGCGGTGTGCTATTTCTGGATAATGACCGATGAGCTCAATAACAGACCGCTTGTCTAATCAAAGACTCAGAGCACCTCCTGCACTACTTGGATTTTATGCTGTATCCAACATGACAGCCATGTAAACAAGCACACAATGTCATTTACAACCAAACGTTGCTCTCAAGAATGTTTTTGAAAACATTTGAAGCGAGAAATAGACGATACAGTAACCGAAAAGTGATTCTATTTGATCAACACTTCCTTGTGTTTCGAGGTGACCGTGTTGCGCTGGGCGGACGGCCAGCGCAACACTTATTGAATACTTTCATTAACTTAAGCAAAGAAATACTTTGTTTTGTTGTTACTTTTGGGTCAATGTATTAATAATTTTTTTAAGTACACCCTTCAGGATGATTAAACACCTCGGCTCCACCTCTGTGTTTAATCATCCTGTCGGGGGTTATTTTTCAACAACGGCCAGCGCGCTGACAATTATGCCTTGCTTATTATTATTATTATAGTTGTTAGCACAGTCTTGCAGAACATGCCATAACAACATTTGGCTGCTGGTTCCTGTACAGTATTGAACGAGTGACAAATGAATCCCTCTTGAATGGTGAATCTTGATGCTGGGCTGCCTTTTATGTTTGTCCATGCCTCTCATTTGTATGCAGCACAGTCTCTTCAGAGTCATTGGACTGTATTAATTATGGTATATTGATTATCACACACAGCATTTCTCTTTTGACCAGGACACAACTTCCCCATGTTGGGGAAATCACGATATCCAGTCAATCTTTTATGCATCCACGCCTCGGCATGCTCCACTGACAATAGGCACGATGATGAACTAATGAACCAATAAAGTCATTTAATTGGTAGCGCGTAACTGTCGTAAATGCCCTGGTTCAAATTTGCAGTAAATCGCTTTAGGAAGAAACTTTAAAAACGTGGACTGTTTCTAAAATGTGAGTTACAATTGCTTGGCCTGGTACCATTTTGTTCTCCCAAGCGCCAAATATGACCCAGCACTTTACAGGGGAGCTCAAAAACTATGTTTCTTTTAGGGTTAAGAAAATAATGCATAATTCTATCAAATGAGAAAGTGTGAAAATCCTTGTCAAAACGTTGAAGCCGGATTTCTCACACCTTGCAATTTCTGCAAAAACACATTTCTGTAAGCTGTACTGTAGTTCCAAAACCGTTATTTTTTATTATACCTCATTTTGTAGCGCTGATCGTTTACCAAAAAATACAGTTCATAAAACATCTACTGACGCACAATGGCCATGACCATGGATGCTGCATTTGGTCATAAATCCCAAAGCCCTGCGGATAAATATAAATGATCACCAGTTCGCCCGTTGCTTCGCTTGGGCTGATGTACCTGTGCCAGAGTTTGGATGTGAGGAAACCAAACCAATCCTGCCAAGTTGGGTTGATGTTCTGTCTGAAGATCTGCTGTGTGGCTAAAGAAGACCTTGAACAACATCCAATATTCCACATGCTGCAGACGAACCAAAAGGTAATTTCCCCCAGTACTGTAGGGAGGGAGTTGTTTTAAACAGCATGTGTTGCTGGCTGCAGGCCTCACCATTACGTTCTGTGAAGTGTCGCTGTTTTTCCACGCTGTGTTCTCTAGACCTGCAGGTCACTCGCGGTGCCAGTTCAGACCGCCTTGCTACTTAACCCATTAAGACCGGGAAAGCATCTGTCATTTTAGATTTGAACCACTTTCACCATTATTTTATACTTTGGCTATTCAAAAATAGCAGATATACAAGCTCATAGCGTGCGGCACGAGTGCCGCGCTATGAGCTTGTAGATCTGCTATTTTTGAAAAATCTTGAAAATGTGTGCAAATCTATGAATACATATATTTTTAAGGGAACATTCTTAAAGGAGAATTCCGGACAAATTAAGTGTTATCTTTCATGTCTCGTTACTCACCTAGCGACGTAAAAAGTGGCGTTCTTTTTTTCCATATATTCCCCTGTCGTAATTTTTTAAACACCCTCCGTTGTTATAATGGGAGCGCGAGGGTTAGTGAAGTTCGTCTATTATAACCGATGCAATGTTATTTTTTTCTCTACTACGATTCATTGTAGAGTCTCATGATAGTCAAACATGCGCTGAAAATTCCTGCGAGCCTGCCGTTAATGGCGAACGATTTAACACTGGTTGCTTGTTTCCAGAATCTGGCAACACGAGTTGCCAGGTTCTGGAAAGAAACAAGCATCCAGTGTTAAATCGTTCGCCATTAACGGCGTCTCACTATCATGAGACTCTACAATGAATCGTAGTAGAGAAAAAAATAACATTGCATCGGTTATAATAGACGAACTTCACTAACCCTCGCGCTCCCATTATAACAACGGAGGGTGTTTAAAAAATGACGACAGGGGAATATATGGAAAAAAAGAACGCCACTTTTTACGTCGCTAGGTGAGTAACGAGACATGAAAGATAACACTTAATTTGTCCGGAATTCTCCTTTAACTCAAATCTTTGCTTCTGGGGGTCCCTGGAACAAATTATTTTGAGATGAGAGTCCCATACATGGGTGGTCCTTGACATGAAAAAGTAAAGAAACATACGGTTTTCAGAAAACTGTTCGGATTTAGAAGACATTTGTAGATGCGTTCCCGGATTGAATGGGTTAAGCTCCGCTGATTTGTCAGCTGCTGTATAACCCCAAGGGAAGATATGCCTTCAGCATGCCTTGATTGGTCAGCTGCTCTTATCAGCCCTAGAGGCTACATGGCAAGTTTATCACACTCATACCAGCTCAGTGGCCTTGTGGTTATAGTGTCCGCCCTGCTGAGACCGGGAGGTCAGGGTTAAATCCCCGGCCGGGTCATACCAAAGACTATAAAGAATGTTACCCAGTGCCTCCCTGCTTTTTGGCACTCAGCATCAAGGGTTGGATTGGGGTAAATCCCTGCGACATACTAGCGTCATGTCCAGGTGGTGTACTTGTACTACATCATGTGACATACTGTACTAGCGTCATGTCCAGGCAACCCGTTCTCACTCCCAAGGGGTCACATCAAGTTTTGACATGACGGGACGCCATGGCGATGACGCATGTTGACAAAACTATTCCTAAACCTAACCCTAACCCTAACCTCACAAAAACTGTGCGGAGAGAGAAAAAGGTGGGATTCAATCACGGGAGGTTGCGGTTACTAAGCGCTGCTACCAGGTAAGCCACGAAGCAGCTTGTCAATCCCTCGATTCAAGTAGTATTTGAAGCTCCAATGCGTGCCTTTTAGTCGTTGTAGTCTTATAGTGACGCATTAGGGAGTGAAAATGACAGAGCGGCAATAACTGACGCCTATCTGTGAGAATGTGTTGGTCCAGGAGGTGTACTTGTTCATCAAGTTGCCTCACGCTACGGAAACACTAGCTAGGCTCCTGACTTATGTGCCACATGGCTCGGGAACTGTTGGTCCCCAGGGCTACTTATCACCTTCTTGGTCCTTTTATCACTCCTCTTATTACCCATGTCAAATAAAATCTGGGTATGTGATAAAATGCACGCTATAGACGCTACAAACTATAACTAAGAGACATATTGTTTCAATAAATTATATTTTACAGTGAAAATCAATCTCCTGATTCCCGCTCCAGTAAAGTCTCTGGAAACTTATCTCCATGATCAGATCTCTGACAAACAAGGACGTCGTCCCACATTTCAAACTTGTAACCGATCGCCATACTTGGCTATTCACCGTGCCAAGTTTTATCTGCGAGTACATCTATCGTTCCTCCTCGCACACAATCCACTGTCATCCCTCCCCATATCGCTGGCTTCATCTGGCTCCCAGAAGACACACACACACGCACACACACACACACACACACACACGCACACACGCACACACACACACACACACACACACACACACACACACACACACACACACACACACACACACACACACGCACACACACACATGCACACGACAAGAACATCCAGACATACACAAGTGCCAAGAAAAACACACACACACACACACACACACACACACACACACACACACACACACACACACACACACGCGCGTGCGTTTATGTTAAAACACACACACACACACACACACACACACACACACACACACACACACACACACACACACACACACACACACACACGCACACACACACACACACACACACACACACACACACACACACACCTGGTCAACCTTGGTTAACCTTGGCTTTGCGATTGTTTTGGGAGATGATGAATAAAATATAAGACTGCTGCTAGAGAATACACAGAAAGTTCAGTGTGTGTGTGTGTGTGTGTGTGTGTGTGTGTGTGTGTGTGTGTGTGTGTGTGTGTGTGTGTGTGTGTGTGTGTGTGTGTGTGTGTGTGTGTGAGAGAGAAGCATAGCGATGTGGAAAAACTGAGGCGTCCAAAGGTGAAGAAGCGCATATGCTTCGTGGCTTCAGTGTGGACCAGTGGTTCTCAAAGTGGGGTCCAGGGACCCTTGAGAGGATTCCAAATGTACCCATACAGGTCTATAACTCTTGAGAGCGTACAAATGGAACCAAATTGGTTCCATTTGTATGCTCTCAGAGTTATGGAAGTCCTTGACATTAAGAAGTTTGAGAACCACTGCTGTAGACACATTATCCATGTAATACCTCATTTACAGTCTGCGGTATGACAGTGTTACACACCAAAAAAACAAGCTCACAACGCGCTAGTGAGCTTATAGATCGGCTATTTCCGGCACAGCACACCGTCATACAACTATACTCTACTTATAAATCAGTTTTAAAGCCAGAACAGGCTCGCACAATGGAGGACAAATGAAATAACATTACTGTACGATCGTCCCATGCTTCACTTTTATCGCCTTAATAAGCTCCTGTCGCTAAGTCCTTCATTCTGCCCTCAAACGACTCGTCTATTCTATTCTCTCGTGCGTTGCTTTTTTTTGTCAGCCTGACAGCCTGACTTTTATTCCTTCCTTTGTCCCTTCCGCTCTCTGTCTCTCCATCTTTTTTCTCCATTCTTATTGTTTCTCCCTTCCCCGCTGGCTTGTCGACTCGTGGGGTGCATGGTTTCATTCTATGGTTGTCTTTCTTCTTCTGTCTGACCCGCCGTTAGCGGATGAACACGCTGTACAAAGTACACAGTGTCAGTTTAACCCTGGTCGTGTAAAAAATGTGTGGTGGAAACTAAGTGACATAAATGTTTTTGGGTGCTTTTTACCCCTTTTTTCCCTGTTTAGTCGTTATGCCATTTCATTCCTCCCCACACGCAGTTTTGTGTGTTGTCACTGCTGTTGTATCCTACTGACTCACCTGCAGTGGTGTAAAGTGACTAAGTACATTTACTCAAGTATTGTACTTACAGTAAGTACACTTATGAGGAATTTTGACTTTACTGGAGTGTTTCCCATTTTCAATACTTTTACTACTATTCCACTACATCTCAGAGGCAAATATTGTACTTTTACTCCATTACAATTATTTGGCAGCTTTAGTTACTAGTTACTTTTCAGATTTAGATAATCACAAAGCATACATTAACCACTTCAGCCCTATATATATTTCGGCCATTTGAAAATAGCCGATCTACAAGCTCACACTAGGAGCTTGTAGATCTGCTATTTTCAAAAGATTTTCACCCATTTTGAACTTGTGAAATGGGACATTCTGCACATTTTTATGCCAATACTTTTGTACTTTTACTCAAGTAAATGTTGATTACCAGACTTTACTTACTTGTAACAGAGTATTTTTCGCCACTGCTCACCTGCCAGTGAGGAGGAGCCCCCACCGGGAGGACGTAGCGTAGCGTCTCCGACGTACAGAGACATTGCAGACCGTAGCGTCTCTTCTGGGTTTAAATAGACCCCCCCACCCCCCCCCCCCCCCCTCTGTGCATGGCTTAGAAAGGTCAAACTCCGCCCCTGCTAAGAGCAAGAGAACCAATCGGAACGCTGCGTGCTGAATGATTAATGAACCCTACATAGGTCACAACCTTTTCCCTGGTAACTGGGGTAATAAAAGTGTGAGTGCGTGCTCGTGCGTGTGTGTGCGTGTGCGTGTGTGTGTGTGTGTGTGTGATGTATAGGTATAATAGCTGGGGAGGCAGTGGAGGTTGTGACTTGATATATGAAGAGTAATGGATGTTTGAGGGCTCACCTTGCTCCGCCCTGGCGCTGGCTACATCAAGATAGATACACACAGCCTTGCAACACTGTGGATAGTGTGGGTGAATGTTTTGCTGGGAATTGGGAATGGTGTGTGTGTGTGTGTGTGTGTGTGTGTGTGTGTGTGTGTGTGTGTGTGTGTGTGTGTGTGTGTGTGTGTGTGTGTGTGTGGGTGTGTGGGTGGGTGGGTGGGTGGGTGCGTGCGTGCGTGCGTGTACATAATGACTGCCTGTAAGTGTGTGCTTAGAGTCTAAGGGGGAGGTGTGTGTGTGTGTGTGTGTGTGTGTGTGCGTGTGTGTGCGTGTGTGTGTGTGTGTGTGTGTGTAACAAATAACAAATTGAACAAATGAGATGAACATGTCACTCAGTCAGCCTACCCACCACACACACACACACACACACACACACACACACACACACACACACACACACACACACACACACACACACACACACACACACACACACACACACACACACACACACACACACACACACACACACACACACACGCACAGATCTCAACCAGCAGACGGCGTACCCATTTACATTTCAAAGCAAATAGGTGCAGAGAGGCACAAAATTATGTATGCATTTTGTGCACTTTGAAACCAAGATTTGCATAAAGACTGTAAGAATACTGTTTACATATCCAAAGAGAGGAGCATGGAACGGCTTTTACTTGTTCCGTAGGAGTTCACTTCCTCCAAACCATCACCCCTGGTACACATGCACAAATACTCATGGACACACACACACACACACACACACACACACACACACACACAGGCACGCACGCACACACACAAACATACATGCAACAGCATATGTACCACATTCTGCTTAGTGAAAAGCCAGACAGAGATGGATAAGCCAGACAGAGAGGATAAATAAAGTGGGAAAGAATGAGCTACAAACAGAGAGAAGGATGGAGAGAGAGAGAGAGAGAGAGAGAGAGAGAGAGAGAGAGAGAGAGAGAGAGAGAGAGAGAGAGAGAGAGAGAGAGAGAGAGAGAGGAATGGAGTGACAAAGAGACAGAACAGAGAGGCTCACAGAGAGGACAGGGGATGACAGAGAGGTAAGAACAGAGATGGAGAGGGATTAGAAAATAGAGTACAAAATCGAGACAGGGATGAAGAAGTGGAGGAGGATTGAGAGAGCGGCGGAGCGGTGGAGAGAGGCGGGCAGAGGAGGTCTAGAATTAGAGGTAAAGATACAGTATGATGGGGTGAAAGGATGAAGAGGAACAGAGAGAGAGAGAGAGAGAGAGCTGTGAGCGGGAGGGATGGCTGGATAGAGTTGCTTCCTTATTGGTGCTGATGTCCCATCCTGTCACTGAACAGACCTCGCTGGGTTCAAAGGGAAGGCTGGCAGCTGTACCACCCTCCACTAATGAGCTTTACATTTACACATTTAACCACTTAACCCATTAAGGCCTGAGGCCCATTCTACACATGCCTTCTAAATCAGTAGTTCTCACACTTTCAAGATATTTCACTTTCAAGATTTCTTTTTTTGAGTTACAACTGTACTTTGACCGCTTTTTAGCCTAGCCCTAGTGTTAACCCATTCAATCCGGGAACGCGTCTGTGCCACTTTAGATTTATTTGGCTATTCAAAAATAGCAGATTTACAAGCTCATAGTAACACATGGCACAGTGCCGCGCTATGAGCTTGTAGATCTGCTATTTTTGAAAAATCGTGAAAATTTTAATATATATCTTTGAATATACTTAAACATTTTTAACTCAAATCTTTGCTTCTGGGGGGGTCCCTGGAACAAAATATTTTGAGATGGGGGTCCGTGGACAAATACATATCATTTTGGGGGTCCTTGACATGAAAAAGGTTTGAGAACCACTGATTTTATAGCAACATAAGTGTTTTTAAAAAAAAAAAAACTGTTAGGATTTAGAAGACATTTGTAGAATCACCAGAAGCAAAGATTTGAGTTAAAGATGTTCTCTTAAAAAAACATATAGGCCTATATTCAATGATTTGCACAAATTTTCACGATTTCTCAAAAGAAATTGCAGATATACAAGCTTGCAGCGCACAAGCTTGTATATCTGCTATTCTTCAATAGCCCAAAGTATAAAATAATGTTTATAGATAAAAATCTAAAATGACACAGTATGCGTTCCCGGATTGAATGGATTAAAAGAAAACAGTTTAGTCTTGTCCTGAAGCCAGTACTCTGGACACAGAATGAATCAGAAGAACCTCTCATCCATAACAGCCTAGGCCCTAGGTAAATGCAGACACAGCAGAGATCCAGTAGACTCAACACTTCACCTATATATACAGTCAACGACAGCCTTGGAAGCATTGAATATTATGATGTTCCTCTGGGACTGAATGGAGGCCCTTTCATCACAGTTCATTCTTCATGTTAAATTCACCTCATGCTTCAGTTGTAGCCTGAACAATGCGTCGATGCGGTTGAACAGTTTGACTCGGCCGGGTGACAAAGCAAGTGTCAATTTACACGGAAAGACGGGAACAATTCAATACTTTCTCTTTCCCACGGTCCAATCTTTCTCTTTCTGTCTCTCTCCATCTTTTCTGTTTGTCTCTTTTCTCCTCCCTCCGTTTCCCTGTCTGTCTGCCTCTCTCTTTCTTTCTGTGTGTGTGTGTGTGTGCGTGTGCGTGTGCGTGTGCGTGTGCGTGTGCGTGCGTATTTGTATGGAAGTAGCAATCTCAGTCTATCCACTATGCCGAACCCTGCATCCAAAACCAGGACAGACTGTGTGTGTGTGTGTGTTTGTGTGTGTTTGTGCGTATGTGCGTGCGTGCGCGTGTGTGTGTGTGTGTGTGTGTGTGTGTGTGTGTGTGTGTGTGTGTGTGTGTGTGTGTGTGTGTGTGTGTGTTTTGAATAGGGGTTAAGTAAAATGAAGTTCTGTTTTTAGAGTTTTAGAGTAGTTATTTGTGTTGTGTGTTTTTTTGCAACAAATATTGGTCAAAACATTGGTAATCAATGGTCTAGGATGCCACCAAAATCGGGATCCGCATCAGAACCGAAAATCTGTCTTCGGTCGGGTTCTAGTGCTTATAAACAGTATGTCTACACTTGCTGAGAAATTATCTTCAGAGTGATATTTGATATTTGACCCAGCGTGACTCCATCAAACTGTCATCCTTGGCTTGTGAATGTAGAATAAGGCGTCTGGAATGGCTGACGTGAGATGGTGGCAAAGAATACTGGAAAGTCATTTTTCTGTGTTGTTTGTCAACGTGATAGTTTTTTTGTTTGCATGGGCTTGTTTTCATCACACACGGGGCGTACGTGGGCAATCCACTCCACTTGATACTTCTCAATTTCAAACAGACTACAACACTATCTCTGAGTAAGCTGTCTATTACCTGCTGCAGTGATGGAAAAACAGAAGCCACTCTCTCGTCTTACTGTGTTTATTTGTGCGCGTGTGTGTGTGCGCGTGCGTGTGTGCTCTTTATCCCGTCGTGGTTCAAGAACATCTCATTCAAGTGAAGGCTCACAGTCTCACTATATCCAGCTTAGAAATTGCGCGTCCCTGCTTCCCGGAATAACCTTTTTCAAAGCAACCGATTTCATTGGCAGGGTTAATTGCCAGAATCTCTCAGCTGAGGTTTTCATCCTTCTATTTTTAACGAGCTGTAATGAAGTGTTAAATTAACGACCGCGGGCTAAGTATACAGTACAAGCTGTCAATTAATCACACATTGGGGCTGTGTCTGAGGGAGAGAGAAGAGAAGAGAGGGGAACTATAACCAAGTAGTTTTTCTTCCAGGTGATGATGGGGTATAGAAATCATCTCTCTAGTTTCCCTCAGAGGAAAACACTTCAAAATCTAGCAACAAGTGAGTGTTCGGATGCAAACAGGAGAAGAGCCTGTTGCAGCCTTCACAGTAAGTAAAGTAAGTAAGCCAGCCTTGCCAAGCCATACTGTGGCCCATAGGAGCCTATCTCCTGTTTGTGTAGCGAGATGCGGCTTGATGCACAAGTGCATCCCCCAGCCATGATGTACAAATACACAGTGGTGGGAAGTACATTTTCTTAAGTACTGTACAATTTTGAGGTATTTGTACTTTACTTGAATATTTCCAATTTCCAGTACTTTTACTTCTACTCCACTACAACTCCGATCCAAATATTGTACTCCAAACATATTCCAAAACATAGGCTACATTAACCACTTCAGCCCTATTTACATTTCGGCCATTTGAAAATAAGGCCTTGTAAATAGCTGATCTACGAGCGCTACGAGCTTGTAGATCTGCTATTTTCGTGAAAAGCCTCAAGTACATTTTGAATTCCAGACTTTTACTTGTAACAGAGCATTTCTGTATTGCAGCATTGATACTTTTACGTAAGTAAAAAATGTGAATACTTTTCCCACCACTGCCCCCTGGACATAACGCTAGTATGTCGCATATAGGGACTTAACCCCCAATCCATTCCCCACACTAAATGTCACTTATCTTCTCCAGACTATAACAGAAGTACAACGAATGCGGTGGGGAGACAGTCGATAGGATCTGGAAGCTTTGAAGGGAGACTCCGCGCGACAGCGAGAGTGCATCTGAAAAAGGACACCTGTGTGTGTGCCTCAGCCTCTTATATATGAACACAGGGCCAGCGTTTGTAATAGAAACACCTTTTCTAACTGACTGGCAAAAGCCTTTGCAAAGCAACGTTTACACAGCGGTCACGACACGAGAGTCAAACCCGTCATTCAAAGCATCGCTAACAGGATTCTCTCCACATGTTAAGGCAGGGCCCGTCCCACTCTGCTCTGACATGAAGACGCCTTTTGTGTTGCTGAGGCTGTGGCAGCCCTGAGCGCTGTTAACGCATTAAGACCGGCAACGCATCCGTGTTATTTTAACATTTCTTTGGCTATTAAAAAAATAGCAGATATACAAGCTCATAGCGCGGCACCGAGTGCCGCGCTACGAGCTTGTAGATCTGCATTTTATTTTTTTTTATCGTGAAAACGTTGCAAATCTTTGAATATATATGTTTTAAAGCGGACGTTTTTAACTCTGTGCTTCTGGGGGTCCCTGGAACAACATATTTGAGATGGGGGTCCGCGGCCAAATACTTATCATTTTGAGGGTCCTTGACATGGAAAAGTTGGAGCACCACTGATATAGCAACATTAGATATGTATTTGGCCTGCGGACCCCCATCTCAAAATGTCTTGTTCCAGGGACCCACAGAAGCAAAGATTTGAGTTACAAATGTTCGCTTTAAAAATATATATATTCAAAGAAGAATAGCCAAATAAATCTTAAAATGACACAGATGCGTTCCCGGTCGTAATGCATTAAGGTAACATCAATGCTAACCGATTTTCACTGTCAGATGCATTGGAATTTCGACGTGATAATTCCCCCATTGACGTAATAGCCCTCCTTTTCTCGCTCTCTTGCCTCGCCTCGCATCACCTCTCCTCTCTCTCCTCTCTCTCCTCTCCTCTGCTCCCTCCTTTCATTCACATCCTACACTTAGCGGTTTTACCTCGCAGGCTTCCATCGGGCCTGTCAATCACTCGCCCTGTGGTTCGACTGTGATTGCGCCGCCTGCATACACATTTACATTTTCACACTTTATGTTTTACATCTCCATCTTACATTTTTACATCAGTGAGTGCTCTATCCCCCAGAGTGGGCATGGCCGTGTCGTTAACACTCTCTCTCTCTCTCTCTCTCTCTCTCTCTCTCTCTCTCGTGATGGGATGAAGTCGCCCGCCCATTGTAACTATACGTGAGGCGATTAAAGGTGAACAGGAGATATGTAGGGGGAACCAAAGGGACAGGCTGAGCTAATAGATGAGGTTTGGCTTGGCTGGAAACGCTAAAGTGCAAGTCCACCACAGTAATGATGCCTCGCTGGAAAGAAAAAAACACCCCAAGACAGTTGTTACTTTTAACTGTCAATAGCTTTTCATTTGCCCTCTCCTCTCTTCCCAAGGTTTCTCGCCTATTCCTTTGCAGTCACCCCTGCAAAACAATAAAACACGTGCAGACCAGTTGAGTGCCGAAGTGTATTTTATTTGGATAGTCTCCACTGAAGTGACCAGGCATTATTATTTTCTCTGATGCAATGCAAGTTGTGCACCGACGAGCCCTTCTACCCTCTACTGACTTCTCTTTAACTCCTTTCCTCTCTGTCTGTCTGTCTGTCTGTCTGTCTGTCTGTCTGTCTGTCTGTCTGTCTGTCTGTCTGTCTGTCTGTCTGTCTGTCTGACTGTCTCTCTCTCTCTCTCTCTCTCTCTCTCTCTCTCTCTCTCTCTCTCTCTCTCTCTCTCTCTCTCTCTTGTCAGTGTGCCGATGTAAGACTCCCATGTCTCCAGTACAGATCTCAGTTAATGTACACCTCTGATACCACTGGGTTACATGTACTCTGCGGCACATCCTGAACGGCCACTCCACCCTGCACCCCAAACAACCCTGAACTACCCCCTCAACACACACACACACACACACACACACACACACACACACACACACACACACACACACACACACACACACACACACACACACACACACACACACACACACACACACACACACACACACACAGTGTTGCTCTCTTCTTGTGTTTGACGTACATGGGCCAGACATGTCGATCAAACAGACCAGGTGGGTCTGGGACCGTGTAGTTTCTTGAGCACCTCCTCTTTTTGCATTCTTCGTATGGAATGGCTTACTGTGAAGAGAGAGAGAGAGAGAGAGAGAGAGAGAGAGAGAGAGGTGTAGGGGAGTGGGAGGTATGGGAGAGAAACCACAGGCGAGAGGAAGGAGGGAGGCGCGGAGAGAAAACCGAGCGAGTGTGAGAACGTGGAGTCGGACGGAGAAAGAGAGGGAGAAGTGACAGCGTCAGAGAGAGATGGAGTGACAGAGGAAAGAGAGAGTGACGCTGAGAGGACGAGACCAGACACAGAGCTCTGTCATCACACCTGTCCGTCCGGCTGATTGGATATTTTCCACACAGCTCCCCTCCAATCACTGATGTTGTCTGTGTGTGTGTGTGTGTGTGTGTGTGTGTGTGTGTGTGTGTGTGTGTGTGTGTGTGTGTGTGTGTGTGTGTGTGTGTGTGTGTGTGTGTGTGTGTGTGTGTGTGTGTGTGTGTGTGTGTGTGTGTGTGTGTGTGCGTGCGTGCGTGTGCGTGCGTGTGCGTGCGCACGTTTAGTGGCTAAAGCGCTGACATTGTGGAAGAGGAATCTAGTTTCCAACAAGTACTCAACAAGTACTGTACATTGTACAAGACGATTCTACATGGGTGGTACATTGGGTGGGTGTGTGCGTGCTTTTGTGTGATGGGGGCTGATTTATTCTTTGTTGTATGACGATGCCATGTTACGTTGTACTGTTACGCATTGTATGCTTGTAGATCTGCTATTTTCGCCAAATGTTCACCCCAGAATAGGGCCACTATAGGGTACAAGCGTGTTAAAGGTGTAGTTCACCCAAAAAAGTACTTATTTTCTATCAATTACTCACCCCATTACTCACCCCATGAATGGCTTATTGAAGGCTTCATGGGGTGTGTAATTGATAAAAGATAAGTAATTCTTTGGGTGAACTACACCATTAAGAAACCAAAAATCCAACATCTTCCAAACATCTCATGTAAGCGCCGTATTGACGTAGAATAACCGACATTCAGTCGTCTGGCATTGCGACCAAAACTCTGCTAAACGTCATAATATTAACGTCCACACATCGTTAGACGTTGACATTTTGCTGGGTTTCAGTTGTGTTTTGAAATGGATGAGGTGAGGAGATGGGGCTCCAGGCTGTGACAGATGAGGTGTGCCTGTCCTGCTGTCACTCTTTTCTGTCTCTCCACTATAGGTGCCCTCTAGTCCAAGTCCTCTGGTTCTCAAACTTTTTCATGCCAAGGGCCCCCAAAATTCGATGTATTTGTCTGCGGACCCCCCCATCGCAAAAATATTTTGTGCCAGGGAGGGGTTGTATTTCGGTTCTTTTTTTATATCCAAAGTATAAAATAATTAAAGTTTGATTAAAATAATTTAAAGTGGTTAAACATTATTGTGACTTTTTATAAACACATTTTGCTGGGGACCCCCTGGTACCCCCCCATGGACCCCTGGGGGTCCCCGGACCCCACTTTGAGAACCAATGCTCTAGTAGTCAACAAGGCAGCAGTGTGGTATTACTGTAGCCCGGTGTTTCTCAATTTTTTTCATGTCGAGGAGCCCCAAATTTTATTTGGCCATGGACCCCCATCTGAAAATGTTTTGTGCCAGGGACTCAACCCCCAGAAGAGAATATTTCTGTTAAAAATTCAAAATTATTTAAAAAAAAATCCAATAGTTTCCCAAAATGTGCTGTGAGCTTGTATATCTGCAATTTTTAAATAGCCACGGTAACACATTTAGCTGGGGACCCCCTGGAACCCCTCCAAGGACCCCTGGGGTTTGAGAACCACTGCTGTAGCCCTCACTGTTCTAAAAGTAGCTAGACGCTTTTCCTGACACTTAACGTCCCCGTCTGTCTACAAAACGCATCATCCATCAAACGCCCATTAAGTTCGTTGAGGCGCCTCGCACCAGTTCCACATCCTCGTGGCTAACGATAACCCAGAGAGTTAACCACTTGAAACCTATAGCATCCCTATTCTGGGATGCCCAAAAAAAAATGCTGATCTTCAAGCTCACACCGTGACAGTGGTGTAAAGTAACTAAGTACATTTACTCAAGTACTCTACTTAAGTACAATTTTGAGGTACTTTTACTTTACTGGAGTATTTCCGATTTCCAATACTTTTACTTCTACTCCACTACATCTCGGTGGCAAATATTGTACTTTTACTCACTACAATTATTTGAAAACTTTAGTTACTAGTTACTTTTCAGATATAAATGATTACATTATAAAACATACATTAACCACTTTAGCCGTATTTTATACCTAGGCTATTTGAAAATAGCCGATCTACAAGCTCACAATGCGTTGTAAGCTTGTAGATCTGACATTTTAGTACTTTTACTTTTGGCATTTTAAGTACATTTTGATACCAATACTTTTGTACTTTTACTCAAGTACATTTTGAATTCCGGACTTTCACTTGTTACAGAGTACTTCTACATTGCAGTATTGATACTTTTTACTTGATACTTTTTTCCACCACTGCACCGTGACACGTTCTTGTAGATCTGCTTCTGATTTGGGAAATCAGAAGCAGCATTATTGTCACAGGTTTACAGATACATAATAAATTTGTTTTTGTGCAAGCTCCATCGTTTTGTTATTTCCAGAAAGAGAAAGCTAAACGAAGAGGGGGGACGAGGAGCAAGAAAAGAAAGATTAAACAAAAATATACATACTGTAGGCCATGTTATATACACAAAGCATATCAATCTGGTACAGTATGCACATGAGGCTAGACATACTATAAGGTGCATGAACATAGCAGCAGGTATATAGTGTGCATGATATTTAGATGTGGGGAAAATCTTTGGAAGATTTTGCCTATATGCTCAAAATAGCGACACCAGGTTCAAAGTGGTTGAAGTCACACACATGCTGATGACAGCATGAACCTTGAAGGCACCACACACACACACACACACACACACACACACACACACACACACACACACACACACACACACACACACACACACACACACACACACACACACACACAGACACACACACAGTACCATAACTCTGAGCCGAGCACAACATTTCTGCGAAAGTGCACTTTGAAGCTAACTCACTAAATTACACTTTTTAACCCATTCAATCCGGGAACGCATCCGTGTCATTTTAAGATTTCTTTGGCTATTCAAAAATAGCAGATATACAAGCTCATAGCACGGCACCAAGTGCCGCGCTATGAGCTTGTATATCTGCTATTTTTATTTTTGAAAATAAATCGTGAAAATGTGTGCAAATCTTTGAATATATATATATACATTTTTAACTCAAATCTTTGCTTCTAGTGGGGGTCCCTGGAACAAAATATTTTGAGATGGTGGGGTACGCGGAATACATATCATTTTGGGGTTCCTCGAAAAGTTTTAGAACCACTGATATACATTATATAGCAACATACGTTTTTTTCCCCAAAAACTGTAAGGATTTAGAAGACATTTGTAGAATCCACAGAAGCAAAGAATTCAGTGTAAAGATAGTTCATGTAGACACGGAAGGCAGAATGTTTATATTCTTCATTCACACTCCCCAGACCCCCCATTCGCTTACAAGCTTATACAGTTGTACTCCTTTAAGTCAGTACGTTCAACCTCTTGTCATTCTCATTCGCTACAAGCCAACTCACTCACGCCCTCATACCCACAGTGCAACTCGGGCGGTTCATTTAAGCAGCGTCTGCTCTCTGTTCATTCTACATGCTTAGCTGTCATTGCCGGTTGTACAGCTGTAGGTTTTCAAATTCCCTCCACCTCCCCGGCCTCCTCCCTGTAGCATTTAGTTCATATTGTTTTAGGTTGATTCTGTGTATTGTACTGTGGTTCTATGGATTGTACTATGATATGTGGTAGTTTAATTAGGCATTGAAGGTTCAATGTTTATGTAAAACTCTATTTATGCTATGCTCTGGGGGTTTTGTGATTGAAGTTCTGTGACATATTTGCACAGGGAATCTTTAATATCACAAGAGCAGAGTCACACCGCCAAACTTGAATGCAGTATCATTGCATATATGGTAAATGGTTAATATGGTAATGGTTAATAAATAGTAAATGGATAATTAATGGTCTGGTTATTTCTGAGCTGAAGTGTCTAAATGAATTTGAGTTACACATTTTCGCTTTAAAAAATATATATATTCAAAGATTTGCAAAAATGTTCACGATTTTTCAAAGAAAACAGCAGATCTACAAGCTCATCTATGAGCTTGTAGATCTGCTATTTTTCTAATAGCCCAAAGTATAGAATAATGGTTATAGCTAAAAATCTAAAATGACACAGTATACGTTCCCGGATTGAATGGATTAAAAGAAGACGAGACAGACGAGGTTGAGTTTGAAGCAAGGCTCAATTCCACACAACATGAGTGAACTCAATGCCATTTACACTTTGTGGTATGAGTCATGACTGAAAATAGTTTTTTTCAGTCATACGACAAGGTACTGTCTAGACTTTAGACACCCATACAGTTCATGTACAGCAGAGTTCCCCATGCACAGAATATAATGTTTACGTAAACACATTGTGCAATTTAAATGAGTGTACTGTACATTAGATATGATGGCCCGGTGACGGGTATGTGTTACTATCAACACAGTTGGCAGCACTTCGGCACTGTATTCTTCCTGATATATTCAGCCCGGTGTATCTGCTCTCTCACTGCACGAGCATCACATTTGACACGTTATTCTTCACATTGTAAACGTGGAGGAGACGTACCGGCGGCTGCATTCCTACCAGTGTGCTCGTGACGTGATTCAAATGTCGGGAGGAAACGTCCGACTCACAGACTATCTTCTCGCTTCATCTCACAAGCGATACTGTAGCCCCCCACCCCACCCCATGGCAGTGGTGTAAAGTAACTAGGTACATTTACTCAAGTACTGTACTTAAGTACAATTTTGAGGTACTTTTACTTTACTTTAGTATTTTCAATTTCCATTTGCAGATATAAATTATTACATTATAAAACATACATTAACCACTTCAGCCCTATTTTAGGCTATTTGAAAATGGCAGATCTACAAGCTCGTTTTGAGCTTGTAGATCTGCTATTTTCAAACATTTTAGTACTTTTACTTTTGGTACTTTAAGTACATTTTGATACCAATACGTGTATTCTTTTACTCAAGTAAATTTTAGTAAAGACTTTTACTTGTAACAGAGTACTTCTATATTGCAGTATTGATACTTTTACTTAAGTAAAACATTTGAGTACTTTTTCCACCACTGCCCCATGGAGACCTGGAAGCCTACCCGTCGGATGCATACATCAGTGGTTCCCAAGGTGGGGTCTGGGGACCCCCAGGGGACCTTGAGGAGGTTCCACTGGGAGTAGCCCAGTGAAATAAGTTAATATTGCATCGTTGATTGATGGATTTATTGAATACTTTATTAACAGTTCGCAAAAGGTGCAGAGGTACAGTTGTACAATATCGCTAAAAGGATAACACCAAAAGCCCTGAGGGATTGTTGCCATTGTGGTCCTGTGTATTCAATTCATCAGAAAATCGAAATAATCTAAAATCTGACGTTTCACCAATTTAACCCTAATATGGGGGTCCCTGGCACAAAATATTTTCAGATGGAATTCCGTGGCTAAATACATAATATAAATACATTTGGGGGTCCTTGACATGAAAATGTTTGAGGACCACTGACATACATTTACAGTCGGACGTCTCAGCTCTATTAGAGTTCAGGCTGGGATAATGTATGTCATGTTAAGGTGACAGGTGTCTGGGGGTCGCCGCGGGGACCGTCTCGCAGATCTTGATGCCAAGCCACCGCCGCCAAAACCACACCCACCAACCATCTGCTTCTCAAGCTCCAAGGTCTCTGCAACAGGCTAACACGGTTAATGGAACGGGGAAGGGGGGAGAGGCTCTTTTGGAAAGAAGTACTCAGGTTCTTTACTTTAAGAAAAAGTATCAATACCACAATGTAGAATTACTCTGTTTCAAGGATAAGTCCGGTGTTCAAAATTTACTTGAGTAAAAGTGCAAAAGTATCGGCATCAAAATGTACTTAAAAGTACCAAAAGTAAAAGTACCCGTTACCTCTTTTGAATATAGCGGATCTGTAAGCTCATCACGTGTCGCATCGCGTCAGAATTGTACTTGAGTACAGTACTCGAGTAGAGTACTTAGTTACTTTCCACCACTGTGGGGAGAGGAGGGGGCGGATATACAGACAACCTGTCAACCCCAGTCAATCTGACCCCCCAACCTGACTGGGAGGCGGGAGGGCTAGTTCCGACCCTTTCTTTCATGCCCCCCCCTCCCTCCCTATCCACCCTGTCTCTCTGCTTCTGTCCCCCCTCTGTCCCTGTCATGTCACCCATTGCGCCTGTCACCAGTGTCACTTCCCTCCCTTTCACTGTGACATTTGACCTTTCACCTTCACAGGGGGGTAGGGGGGTGAGGTCAAAGGTGAACCCGAGCAGGGTCGTTGTCTGCTCCAGTTAGCGGGATCTTTTGTTGGCTTCCCTTCTTGTTAGCGTCCAGGACCCTCACTGAGCTTCTACAATGAAGCTGCTCTTCTCCTAAAAAAAACACCTCTTTTAACTGAGATTGAAATAACATGCTGGGGTGATGGGAGAATTCATTCATTTATTCATGGCCCGAATTGGTTTGAATATAGTTATGTGTGTGTGTGTGTGTGTGTGTGTGTGTGTGTGTGTGTGCTAGACACCCACCTAGAATACAGAGTTTAAAGTTTTTGATTGGATTGTACTTTCTTTCATTTCCTTTATTTTATGGAACATCAGGGATGAATAAATGCAGATAGCATTTGCAGGAATTAGATTTTGTTCCCTTATCCCAAAACATAAGTCCTGACACGACATATAGCTACACACATGAACCCACATCCAACCATACAGTAAATTTAAATGTAGGGCGAAAAAAAGAAACAAAACCGAATAAAAGGAAACAAATACATTTTGTGGATAAAGAATACTAGAAAATAAATAATGCATTTGAGCTAGAAGAGGCTTCTGTAGAGGCGTTCTCATAAAAGTTCAAAAAGCTGCTCATTTGTAGAATTTATTCTAATTATTATTCTATAGCCGTACTATGAGTTGACTTCCAGCTTGTTAAGAGGACAGGAGATTAAACTCATTCTGGAGTTTTAAGTTCTCTGTATTGTTTGGAGATGGTGAGTTAGCACATTGCCTATCTAATATTAGAATGTGATGAGCAATGCTCATTTGTTTCTCCTTTGAACGTTTCTTTTTTACATGCAGCAAAAAAATATTAAATTTCACCTCAAATAAAGTACGTTCATGGCCTCCCAAATTGTTTTGCCTCTGGAGTTTGTACTTAAAGACGCAGTGCTGTGATTTTGGCACTTTTTTTCTGTTTTTCATTTGCGTAAGTTGTCGGAATTTCACCTCCAGAACATGTAGTTAAAATGTGCGATCATGTCTTGCCTGTGTATTTTCCCAATGTAAGCGGCAAGCTCCTCTGGTAAACAGGTGACTATAGGAACAGACTGGACTCCTGATGTATCAGGACCATGAACCTCCCATTACATTGACTTAACCCGTTCAATCCGGGAACGCATCTACAAATGTCTTCTAAATCCTAACAGTTTTCTGAAAACCGTATGTTGCTATAATATCAGTGGTTCTCCAACTTTTTCATGTCAAGGACCCCCAAAATTATAATGTTTTTAGCCATGGACCCCCATCTCAAAATATTTAGTTCCAGGGACCCCCCCAGAAGCAAAGACTTAAAAATATATATATATTCAAAGATTTGCACAAATTGTCATGATTTGTCAAAAATAGCAGATCTACAAGCTCATGCCGAGCTATGAGCTGCTATTTTTGAATAGCCAAAGTATAAAATAATGGCTATAGCTAAAATGACACAGGTGCGTTTCCGGATTGAATGGGTTAATATGGAATCACGTCGCTCATAACTATAATGGTGTCACATACGCCCATGTGAATGCATTTGGGAAGGCCAGTGGAACCAGAAGCGGTGCATTGATGTGGATTATGGAATAATAATGATGCTACTAGTCAGTGGTGTAAAGTAACTAAGTACATTTACTCAAGTACTGTATACTTAAGTACAATTTTGAGGTACTTTTACTTCACTGGAGTAGTTCCAATTGTCTACTTTTACTTCTACTCCACTACATCTCAGAGGCAAATATTGTACTTTTACTCCACTACAATTATTTTAAAACTTTAGTTACTTTGCAGATATAACTTATTATATTATAAAACATACTGTACATTAACCACTTCATCCCTATTTTATACATAGCCTATTTGAAAATAGACGATCTCACAAGCTCACAACGTGTCGCATCGCGACACGTTTTAGCACATTTTAGCACTTTTACTTTTGGTACTTTAAGTAAATGTTGATACCAATACTTTTGTACTTTTACTCAAGTCAATTTTGAATTCCGGACTTTTACTTGTAACGGAGTACTTCTGCATTGCAGTATTGATACTTTTACTCAAGTAAAACATTTGAGTACTTTTTCCACCACTGCTAGTAGTGCACATGACCTTAGGTTTCCGATAAGTGAATTATCAATAAAGAAATAATCTATTCATGTACAGTATAAGAATGATGAACATGAGAAAAGGAAAGAGAATTATCTCCTTGTAGGAACGGGAAAAAAATAATCGCCATGGGATCCTAGCGGCCTTAGTCCACGAGATAGGATTTAATGTCTTCTAGCAGACTTCCTATTAG
>NC_137618.1:39299848-39307348 GCF_963280865.1 Gymnoscopelus braueri
CTGCAAGACAATTTCATACAATATATGGAGGGGGTCCCTACTTCATCTCTCTCTCAGCTAGGGGGTCCTTGGCCTGAAAAACGTTGAAGGCCCCTGCTCTAGTGTAAATGAGCATGGGTGAATTTGTGTTTGTTTTAATTCTAGCATTTTGGAGTGAATGCTCTCTACCCCCTCTCTCTCTCTCTCTCTATCTCTCTCTTCCTGCCAGCCAATCTTTCTGTCTTTCACTGCCCCCCCCCCAAAAAAAAAATAAGGAAAGGAGAGAGGAGGGAACGAGGGAGTGAGGAGGAGTGCACCAGGGAGATTATGACCGGAGTGAAAGAATGTACACTGGGAGGAGAGAGAGGAGACAGACAGACAGAAAAGAGAGAGAGAGAGAGCGGATGTGAAGACAAGGTAGAGATGGATGGACTGTTAAAGTGTCCCTGGTACAGGCTGGAGCTGAGGTTCCAACGCATGTGTGTGTGTGTGTGTGTGTGTGTGTGTGTGTGTGTGTGTGTGTGTGTGTGTGTGTGTGTGTGTGTGTGTGTCTGTGTGTGTGTGTGTGTGTGTGTGTGTGTGTGTGTGTGTGTGTGTGTGTGTGTGTGTGTGTGTGTGCGCGTGTGTGTGTGTGTGTCACAGTATATTGAAGTTGATATACAGACTGTGGGGTTGTGTTTCTGGCCTCTGCTTCTCAGAACCTGACAGTCTATATTGTCAGCCATATGTGTGTGTCATGCGTCTTTGTGTCTTTGTGTGTGTGTGTGTGTGTGTGTGTGTGTGTGTCTGTGTGTGTGTGTGTGTGTGTGTGTGTGTGTGTGTGTGTGTGTGTGTGTGTGTGCATGTGTGTGTGTGTGTGTGTGCATGCATGTCTCCACTTAACCTAAGGTGTGTGTCACATCATGAATAATAGATGGAAAGTGAATCAATAGCGCAGTGAATTACTGCCAGACAAGCTGACAGTGTGTGTGTGCATGTGGTTGTGTGTCTGTGCGTGCGTCTGTGCATGCTCGCATGCTTGTGTGTGTATGTTTGTGTGTGTGTGTGTGTGTGTGTGTGTGTGTGTGTGTGTGTGTGTGTGTGTGTGTGTGTGTGTGTGTGTGTGTGTGTGTGTGTGCGTGTGGGGAGGGGGTCTGGTATGGCTGTCTGCCTTTACCCATTTCAAACAGTAAATGTATTATTTTTTTTACCTTTTAAATATTCTTAAAACAGTCTGGGACCACTCATTATTTGGTGTCATAGAACTATGAACTGCTATGCGGCTGTGTGTGTGTGTGTGTGTGTGTGTGTGTGTGTGTGTGTGTGTGTGTGTGTGTGTGTGTGTGTGTGTGTGTGTGTGTGTGTGTGTGTGTGTGTGTGTGTGTGTGCGTGACTGCGTGTGTGCGTGCGTGTGTTTCAAAGAGAAAGAGAGAGAGAGAGGGGTGTGTGTGCTGAACTTGCGTCTGCCCCAATATAAAAGTGCAGAGATGATAGAATGCTGCCCTCATAGCTAGAGTAGGAAAGAGCCCCCTGCAGATTTACTATGCTATTACTGCTTGTCCACATGTACACACACACACACACACACACACACACACACACACACACACACAAGCAGTGAGGAAAAAGTTGTAATGGCTGGGTGCCCTGCCAAGGACAGGGAGGCGATATAGAGCAGAGTAATCACAGTTGAGACAGAGGGATAGAGAAATGTGGAGGAAATAAATGAACAGGACATGAGGAACACACAATGGACTAGCATTGGAAACATGGGGTGGGGGGGTCAGGGGAGAGGGGAGGGGAGGAGAGGGGAGAAGAGGAGACGCGAGGGGAGGGGAGGAGAGGAGACGCGAGGGGAGGAGAAGCGAGAGGAGTGGTGAATTGAGCAGAGGAGGATGAGAGGAGAAGAGAGGACACCCTGTCCTATTTATTGTCACACCAAGTGCGTGCACACACACACACATACACAGTCTCACACACACACACACACACACACACACACACACACACACACACGCGCACAGGGCCAAGGCAGCGTGGGAATGTTTGTGTTTCGGAGTGCTGGTGTGGATAAATGAGCCGAGGATTCAGGGATATTTGGGACACATTCCAACAGTCCCAACAGCAACCTATCCCCGATTGCCTCGTCTCCCTTTCCAAAGTATGTTCCCTGTGCAGTTTCTTGTAACTTGCCCGCTGGCCACTTCCATACATTTACATTCCATAAATGTTTAACGTGTAAACTTGCAACCTTGGACACTGGGGGAGATGATGTTACAGGACGGGGTCTTATAATGACGTAGCCTCCATTTCAATGGAGATCAAGTTGAAGCTAAACTAATGTATTGAAATAAAGTTTCAAGTTTTGCCGATTAGACTTTAAATTAACACATAGATAGGACGATGGTGAGCCTATGATAGGAGAGAGAACCCCCCCCCCCCTTGGAGTCTAGACGCTGGTGGTGGTGGTGCAGATTAAATCTATTTCCCGCTGAACTCCTGGACAATGGAGACAAGACAAGGTGGAGGTGGGATGCACAATGCTCCTTCTGAAAAGACAACCGGTTGAGAGGCAACGATATTTGTAAAACAGGAGTCCGTCGCCTGATTGTCTAACTGCAAATGGAAGGAATCTGATAGAGCTAGTAGAGCTCACTCTTAGAATTGTGAATGAAAGGCTTTAACAGTTTTGGAAAGAGGAAGTGACGTGGTTAAAATCCCCAGATCAGAAATGGAGTGCATTGAAAGCTTGCGTGAGAGAAAAGATCTTTATTGAGCTTTTGCCTGAGCTTCATATGGATCTCGGATGTCATGTGTCCAGTCTAGGATGCCAGTATCATGATGTCAGGACTATCTGTCATCTCTTAAAAGTTGAATATTTCCAAAAGCATATCATAAATGGATTTACTTCCTTGGCTTACTGGCAGCATGTAATGTAATGATGATCAGTCCAGTGGTTTGCAAGATTAGCCTCAGACAGACACACAAACACGCTGTCTATGGCCTGCCACGTCCAGACTCTAACCGATATACTGTAAATAATTTTATTGTCTACTCCAACACTTTATTTTATTGAAAGGATTGTGCAGGATGGTCGCCTCTCTTTGCATTCATTTCCATTTATTAATAGATGTTTTTGTCAGCAGCACGATTGGGCGTTGTTCATCTCCCATGGTGACAAGCAACCAACCATTATCCACGGCTCTGGCTGTGGGTTGTGTACCGACTGAGTGAATAATGTTCATCCAGGAAGTCCCCCCCCCCCCAACAAGCGATTGATTTTTCACGAGCCTGTGCACACTGGGAAATGCAGGAACTACAGCCTAGTGATACAACATTTTTTCATTATAGAAATGTAATTAAAAGTTTTCAACGTAATTATTTTAACAAAGAAATGTTTTCTTTTAAAGCCATGACACTCCAAGTCCACGTCGATTAGTGTCTGTGGCTTAAAATTGGTTGTAGAATGTACGGAGTATACCCTGCCGTGGTACGGTATACACACACACACGCATCTATTTATCAGGGACAATGCACATCAATCAACCGTTCAATTTCCACATCAGTGTAAATGGGTCAGACTGGAGTTAGCTAATGAGCTAATTTTCATCTGTAGTCCCTGGACAGGTTGTTAACATTGTTGACTTAGAATTGTTGTCAGTACAATACAGTACAATACAACAGGAATATAAGTGCATAAAAATAAATAACAGTTACAGAATTATGTAAAACAGTGAGGGCATGTAAGAGCAGTGTCAGAATTGAGGTGATACTGTATGATTACCTATGATTGCCAGTTTGGTTTGCTTTAAAAATAATACTTCACCCTAAAAAATAAAAATGTTTCTCTATCATTACTCACTCATGTGATGGCTTGAATACAAGACGTTTTGTTTGTATTGCATTCCTTCACGGTGCATGAAGAATCCAAAAACAAAGTGATAGAGTTGAAAGTAATGAGTACATGGACTGGATAAAGGACACTTGGATTCCACTGCGAGAGTTGTTTTGGGGTTTATAAACAGATTTTTGATAAAGTTTTACTTTTCTTATTCTTTTGTTAATATTGAATCCCTATTTTTTCCCCCTAAATTCTCTTCTTTTCCAACTCTATTCTCTTCATTTTGGGATTCTTCATTCACCGTAAAAGATTGTGAGAATAATTCACTCACAGGGTGAGTAAATTATAGGGGGGAAAAAAACATTTTGGGCGTGAAAGTATTCCCTTTAAAGTTTGAATGTAAAAGTTAGATCATTTGTGCTCTCTATTAATTGAAGATAGGAAGACTGTTCCAGTCTTTAGTGGGAGGCTTTAACTGTATTGCACAACGCAGACCCCTCTGGTAGTCTGGTGACTCTGGTAGACCGTCCATTAACCCATTAAAGCCGGGAACGCATACAGTGTCATTTTAGATTTCTTTGGGCTATTAAAAAATAGCAGATCTACGAGCTTGTAGATCTGCTATTTTTGTGTGAAAATTGGTGCAAATCTTCGAATATCTATATATTGTTTAAAGCAAACATTTTTAACTCCAATCTTTGCTTCTGGGTGGGGGGGTCCCTGGAACAAAACATTTTGAGGGGGGGGGGGGGGTGTCCTTGACATGGAAAAGTTTGAGGACCACTAACATAGAAACATAGTCTCCAGAAGCAAAGATTTGAGTTACAAATGTTCGCTTTAAAAAATATATATATTCAAAGATTTCACGATTATTCAAAAAATTGCAGATCTACAAGCTCATAGCGCGGCATCGATTGGATTGGAGCATTTGACTTGGTCAAACAAGCAATTATGTTCAGAACCATAAGCTTCCATATAGTCTTAATAGTCTCGGATATTTCATGTAAAAGCAAAAGGTTAAAAGCCTCAATCCTTCACCCATGGTTGGCAGTATGTAGAACAGCAGAAACAATGTTACTAAAACATCATACATTTACATATTGTGTTAATAGTTTAGGAAACAAACTTTTTTTTCAGTCGTGAGATTACATTTTGCTTTAATCCATGGGTAGACCCCTTGCCTTTGATGCCCTGATGACCCCTGTCTTTCTGCCCTATGAACTGACTCAGTGGAGGTCCATTAGAAGTCCATTAGAGTCCAACAGAGAGCCGAGCGTGTGTGTGTGTGTGTGTGTGCGTGTGCGCGTGCGTGCGTGTGCGTGCGTGTGAGAGAGAGAGAGATGCACAGACTTCACGGACACACTCATCTCTGGCAAAAGAACATCAGGATTGATCAGATCATGTCAGACATTCTTTTATTTGTAACGGTTGCTCCTGTAGCGATGGTTTATTTGCGCCCATATGGTCTGGCTCAGCCGTGATTTTTTTCTCCCATTTTGCCCTAGCCTGAGCGTAAACATCACAGCAGCACACAACCGAAAAAAAGAGAGAACCAACTTGAGGTTTAATCCATTAAGACCGGGAAAGCATTTAAGATTTCATTGGCTATAAAAAAATAAGCTCATAGCGCGGCACCGAGTGCCGCACTATGAGCTTGTAGATCTGTTATTGTTTTGATAATTGTAAACATTTGTGCAAATCTCTGAATATATATATATTTTTAAGCAAACATTTTTAACTCCAATCTTTGCTTCTGGGGGTCCCTGGAACAACATATTTTGAGATGGGGGTCCACGGCCAAATACATTTTGGGGGTCCTTGACATGGAAAAGGTTTGAGCATCACTGATATAGAAACCAAACAACAAATATTATATGTATTTGGCTGCAGACCCCCATCTCAAAATATTTTGTTCCAGGGATGACCCCCAGAAGCAAAGATTTGAGTAAAAAAAGTTTGCTTTAAAAATCTATAATTTCAAAGATTTGCACACATTTTCAAGATTTCTCAACAATAGCAGATCTACAAGCTCATAGCGCGGCACTCGGTGCCGCGCTATGAGCTTGTATATCTGCTATTTTTGAATAGCCAAAGTATAAAAATAATGGTTAAAGTGGTTCCACACATGCGTTCCCGTTTTTATTGGGTTAATGTCAATGTCAATGTTGCAGACAAACAAGTAAAGCCCTGCCCGCTGCGGGGGGCATGTTCTACAACTCAGCGTGTCAGATTTATTTCCTCTCACGCTGGTGCAGAGAAGAGTTGTATGAACTGACTGGCAGCTGCAGTCTGTATGCTGTGTGCATGCGTTGCCAGAGTTTGTGAAAGAAATAAGCAACCAGGTCTGTGAAAACAAGCCCAAAAGAGGTGACCATTAGGCCACATGAGGACTTTAGACCTATATATACGTCGGAATAGCCGATCTACAAGCTCACAACGCGCCGCGATGTGACGCGTCGTGAGCTTGTAGATCTGCTATTTTCAAAACAATCTTGGAGGAAACCAAAGTGATTTTTTTTTAAATATATTTTTTTACATTTTAACAACAGAAATTTGGTATAGCGGTCCCTGGCACAAAATATTTTCAGATGGGGGTCCACGGACAAATACATATTAATTTGGAGGTCCTTGAAATGTTTGAGAACCACTGGTTTAAACAGCATTTAGGAAGCATTTAGGAAGCAACTACACTTTATAAACAAGCCCAAAAAAACACAACCCGCAAATACCAATATTTTCAACTTTACAGAAAAACAAGCCCAAAGCCACTTATAATAAGCAGACATGGCAACGCTGTGCAAGAGCAACTGTTAACACCTTTTAACAAGTGACGTCTCCCAGTCTGATCTCCGGATGTCTGTTTAATGTGTCAGGGTCTTAAGTCTCTACAGCAGGATGGGGGGGGCAAACTTTTCTGGCACATGGTCATTTCGCTGTTTGCGAAGTCTGTCTGGCATGATCACCCAGTAACACATCTTATTATATGCTGCTATTTAAGTAATACAACAAGCTCAAATTAAGTCAATAATTTAACCAGTGAGTGGAAGTGGTTAAACAACACTTGGTGGGTTTTGCAGCTTTGTAGCTGCAGTTGTAGCCATCAGCTCAACTTGGATTTAGTAATTTTGTAGATATCGGCTACAAACGTCGGGCGTTGCTTCGTATCTTCATGTCGCTGCCTTCCATTCAAAATTAATGGTAGACTGTAGCTTTGTATCTTTTGATTGATTGATTTGATTGAATATACTTTATTAACAGTTTGCAAAAACAAGGCACGGTGGCCCAGCTTTATACAAAATAATGCCAAAAGGATGGATGACCCAGATAAGCCCTTAGGGCTTGTTTCCATTAATGTCCTGTGTATTCAATTCATCGAGACATTGAAAGACAAACAACAATATACAATACAGTTTTTCACAATTGTTAACACACAAAAAGAGAAAATTCTGCATAATTTTCTCAACCTTAACTTCATGTACTAATCACTCAACCCAATTTGGCACTACTTCACACTCCCTTATCTGCATTAGACTCTGACTTTCCTTCTTTACACTCTGATGTCAATTACATTATCACCTTGTTGTCCAAACACTACGCACAATGTTCAGTTGTTGCACACACTTCTCACATAAAATCTCAAAGCATCAATCTACAACACACCTTGTAGTTCAAACACTACACACAATGTTCAGTTGTTGCAC
>NC_137618.1:39312348-39324848 GCF_963280865.1 Gymnoscopelus braueri
TTTAATGTCTACACGCTGCTACACTAACCTCTGCCTCCATGGATGAAGAGAGACCCTGTTAAACCACTGAGAAACTTCCTCCAAAACTTAAATTAAGTTCCACCAACACTGGTCATTATCTATGAAAAAAGGAGAGACCTTTGACCTTTAAAAGCACCTTTCATTAAACCACCGAGACAAAATAATCCAAAACACCCAGAATGAATTTCACCATGGTCTACAAAAACAACAAGAGACTAGAGCAGGGGCCTTCAACGTTTTTTTCAGGCCAAGGACCCCCTAGCTGAAAGAGAGACGAAGCAGGGACCCCCACTTCATATTGAATAACATAACATGTGTTGCAGATTTTAACTTTTTCATAGCTAGCTGGATTCATGTTACAGTAATGTGTATTTTTAGATAGTTAACCTTTAAACCGTCAATATTTAGTCAACTTGAGTCTTGACCGTTGGCTCTGTACCTGGTCTGCTCTTTTTCCTCTATACACCAACTCTCCGAAAATAGCAGATCTACAAGCTCACAACGCCTCGCAGCGCGAGACGTTGTGAGCTTGTAGATCTGCTATTTTCGGCTAATGTTCCCCGTCGCACAAAGATTTGGCGGACCAAATGTAGTAACTCTGAGGACCCCCTGTTGAAGACCGCTGCACTAGAAAGAGTGAACGAGAGACAGAGACTGAGAGAGAAGGGGGGGGGGGTTACATAACAGGTGACTGCACGTGGGACTGAACAAATGTTTACGCTCAAGTAGACACAAATGTTCTTTTGTTCGTGATGATAGTGTTTGAGATTTCATTTTCCTTTCACTGCGTTAGCCTGGAGGTGAGGTGTTTTTTATGATTATCATTGATCTGATTGTTTTACATCACACCTGCACAAATTACTCATCGGTTCCTCACCTTCCTAGCCTTTTCTTTTCTTTGATCTCACAGCACTTCCATTTGCTTCCATGTTTTGCCTCAGCGCGAAGAAAGCGAAACTAAATTCAACATGCATTTTTACGCATGATGTAAACACACTTTTATATAACGACTGATGATTTCAATCTGTTACAGTGATTTCTATGTTTCTAGAGAATGGTACAGATTATTTTATTATGTGCTGTTCTAATACATTTTCAGGATTTCAAGGAGTCTCGGTTACGTTTGACAGTTCATAATGGGATGTTAAAGGTTTGGTCAGAGCTGAAGGGGAGCAGATTTCTGTATATCTGTGTAGGCATGCATGTAGGGCAGAATGAAACAGATGCTATGAGCCGTTGTACATCCATTTAGAAGACACTTGTATCCAGGGTGACTATAATAGTTAAGCCAATTGTTTCATTTGTACACTCTCAGAGTTACAGACCTGTATGGGTCCATTTGGTTCCTAACTATCAATAATTGTGTTGCAGACCTCCTGGAACCCCCTCAAGGACCCCACTTTGAGAACCACTGTCCTAGACCATCGATTACGGATGTACTTATGTCATATTTTTGGGTTACTACATAAGAGTGTGACTTAAGAGTAAAATGTCCATCGTGTAAATATGGTTGTTCTCCTTAGAAACGTTGAACCTGGTGTCCCTATTTTGAGCATGTCATCATAATAGATGGAAATGTAGAAAGGAGAGAAAAAAAAGTAAATTTGTGAGCTTGTAGCTCTGCTAAATTCACTATGCAAAGGGCTCAACCACATGAACCCTAGCGTCCCTATTCTGGTTATATGTCATCATAGATGAACATTCAGCTTGACATTGTGACACGTTGTGAGCTTATACTGTTTATCAGAGATTTGATGAGATTTGATGATGAGGGAAAAGGGAAAGGACCAAATATAAACCCCTGGGGGACCGCGGTCAACGAAGTATGTTGTTAAGTGGTTAACCCATTAAAACCGGGAACGCATTTTGTGTAACCAATGAAACCATTATTTTATACCTGAACTATTCAAAAATAGCAGATATACAAGCTCATAGCTCGGCAAAGAGCTTGTAGATCTGCTATTTTTGAAAAATCTTGAAAATGTGTGCAAATCTTTGAATATACATATATTTAATGCAAATATTTGTAACTCAAATCTTTGCTTCTGGGGGTCCCTGGAACAAAATATTTTCAGATGGGGGTCTGCAGCCAAACACATTTTTTGGAGGTCCTTGACATGAAAACGTTTGAGAACCACTGATATAGCAACATAAGTTTTTTCTGTTAGGATTTAGAAGACATTTTGTAGAAGTGGTAAATCTAAAAGGCAAATTGTACGCAATCTGAAAACAATATGTTTTTCAGTCAGCATATCGCTACAAGTTTGACCGCTTGGAAGTGCTGCAAACGCTACACAGACCGAACAAAGCGCGATGTGCTTTTCTCACTCCATGATTGCCGTCGCATTCATGTCACTTTCACATTTTGACTTCAAATCCCTTCAACGTTTTCTCTTGAGTCTCCCAATTATCTTGGTAGATGACACCTTCCTGTAACCACCCGCTAAGCTCCGCTCCCCCAAGACACCTTTTCTTTCCTCTTTCTGTGTATATCCTCCTCTCCTCACCTTTTCTTCCTCTACCCTCTCTTCTCCCACCCCCCCTTCCCTCTCTTCTCCCATGGTTCCTTGCAGAGGAGGGGGGAGGAGAACACAGCAGGCAACAGCTTTATCCTGATGCTCCCCATATGTGTGCGTTTGCGTTTATCCAAATTTGTCTGTCCAATTAGTTTTGCACAAATGTGTGTCATGTGTTTGTGTGTAGGTGTAAGTACACGTGTGTACACTGTATGAATGTCTACCTTTCTGTGTGTGTGTGTGTGTGTGTGTGTGTGTGTGTGTGTGTGTGTGTGTGTGTGTGTGTGTGTGTGTGTGTGTGTGTGTGTGTGTGTGTGTGTGTGTGTGTGTGTGCACGCGTGTGTGTTTGTGACTGAAGCTCATAAGCGTGACGTGTGCGTATGCTTCTGTGAGGTGTGTGTGTGTGCGTGTGTGTGTGTACACACGTGTGTGTGTTTGTGTTAGTGTGTAGGTAGGAGTAAGAACCTGGCACACAGCATATTCAAGCAGCTTAATAGCTAGAACCAACGGACAAAATGTAGTTTTTCTTAATACTGTTGCTATTGTTTGATTATTCTTTTCCCCCCGTGTATACATATGTGTTTATCATTATTATTATTATTATTATTATTATCATCATTATTATGTCTCTGTGTGTGTGCGCTTGCATACGTGCAAATTCATGCGTCTTTCTGTAAATCTGCGCTTGTATCTTTGTTTTTTTGCGGAGTGTGTGCGAGCGCGTGCGTGCGTGTGTGTGTGCACGTGTGTGTGCTGTCTTTCTTCCTGTTGCGTCAGTGCTGATCTGAGGACATCCACACAGCAGACAGGCTGTGAGGCCTCCAGGCCTTAAACTGATGTGTGATCTGCTATAGAGCACAGCACGCTTCAGGCTACTAGTCTAGGGGGAATCAATAAGCACGTGGCAGCGCATGTATTTGTGTCTCTGTGCATGCGACTGTTTGTGTGTGTAACTCTGTATATTGAGCCTTTTTGGGAGTTTTTGGGGGATTGTTTTGGTACTTCTACCAGCTCAGTGGCCATGTGGTAAGAGTGTCTGCCCTGATTGGGAGGTCGGGGTTAAATCCCCCGGCCGGGACATACTGTACCAAAGACTATAAAAATGGTACCCAATGCCAAAACCCATGGGGTTGGATTGCGGGGTTAGTCCCTGTGACATAACTAGAGTCATGTCCAGGGGGTGTACTTGTGCACCAAGCTGCCTCACTCTACAGACACAGAAGACAGGCTCCAGTCCTGGACCACATGGCTCGGGAACCATTGGTTCCCAAGGCTACTTGTACCTCTCTTTAAATATAGGTCTTTATGCACTCACTGTGTGTGTGTGTGTGTGTGTGTGTGTGTGTGTGTGTGTGTGTGTGTGTGTGTGTGTGTGTGTGTGTGTGTGTGTGTGTGTGTGTGTGTGTGTGTGTGTGTGTGTGTGTGTGTGTGTGTGTGTGTGCGGCACACTTGCAGCAGAATGCGTCATCCTGTGTCTCAGCAGTAGTCCCATACCAAAGAGACTGCCAGCCTCATTGTAAACACCTGCTTAGGGTAGAAGAACAAAAAGCTGATGTTCTCTCTGTTCATTCCCCTGGCCCTCCCTCTCCCTCTCTCTCCCCTTCTCTCTCTCTCTCTCTCTCTCTGTGTGTGTGTTGTTTACCCTTCTCTCTCTGTTGTTTGCTCTCCTCTCTACACCGTGTTGTGTGTTTACTTGCATCTTCCATGAGATGCAGCTCCACTGGGTCTTTGTTATGTCTTTGGAGTGTTAGGTGTATACATGCCCCCCCCCCCCCCCTCTACACTGCAAAATCCTCAGTGTTCATTTAAAGCTGCACTCAATCCATAGCCCATAGCGTGGACATCATATCTCCAAATTTCAACTTTTTATGTTTTTTCGTAAATGAATGCCCTACTTCATCATATAAGACTGTCAAACAAAAAGTATTTTGATTTTTTTTTTATGTTTAAAAAATATATATTAATAAAAAAGGAACGGTTTTGGACATACAAGGTTTCCACCCGACAGCAGCGATATGTTTCATGTAATTGCAACCGCTCTCCTGGTTGGGAGAGCAATTATCGTCCGCTCAGGGCAAGAGGCAATTCCCTGCGTGGCCAGGCGAGATATTATGGCTTATGAGCTTCAGGCTGTGCTGCTCACTACTACTTGTGCTACCTACTACCAGTAGGTGACTCCTACCTGACACCAGGGTCTAAAAATGTCTCAATATAGCTTGAGGAACCGAATATAACATGGTGGCGCCATGTTCTATTGGGTTTTGAATGGTGTTCTCGGGCTTGATTGAAGAGTAGGGAGACTGTATGTACTCTCTGATGCATTAAGTCACGTAGAGATAATGGAAGTCATTGTCACCTGATATTTAGTATCAGTCGGTTATAAGAAAAGAGATTATCAATTGTTGTGGGAAGCTGGTATCTATATTACAATTGGCAGACTTGCTGTACCAGGGAACGGAAAAATAAAAAACTGCGCATGCGTATGCACCGCAGTTGCCAGATCGTGCGCGAGCAACAAGCAACCAGCTTCATGAAAAAACACAAAGCTGCGCACTGCGCATGCGTCGACGCACTTTCTCTAACCAATTTACACCCACTTCACGCTTACAACACCTGGACATGGCAACCCAACCTCACTCTCCGAGCCTATCAGCATCGTCGCTCATCGTTCTGTGATTGACAGCAAAAGTTGGCCAATCAGGTGGCGAGTTCGAGTGAGCCCGAATGCAGCCGAGTGCAGCCTGAAAAAAGACGAACGGCAGCCATTGTTGTTTGTGCGAGTGCCTTCCTATGGTGCCTTCACTTCTTACTTTCGGCTATAAAACGCTCTCAAACTTCTTCTTTGAGGCACGGAATTTACTTATAACATATCGTTTGGATAGAATTTAGTTGTTTCACTTCATATGTGTGGTCAATTAATCATGACAGAGCCTATTTAAAAATAAAAATTCAGAGAACCGGCAGGGGTGGCCAGTCACACGCATGTATCCGAATAAGGCAACCTATTTTGGGCATGGCCATCTCAAAAGTCCCGTTGCGTCACATTAGTCGCGGAAACGCGCCAGAGACGGGGAGAGAGTGACACCACGCACGTCTCTGTGTGTGTGTGTGTGTGTGTGTGTGTGTGTGGTGGGGGTGGGGCGGGGGGGACAGCCATGCGCGCACACAGGGAGAGAGGGGGAGAGAGAGGGAGGGTGGGAGAGAGAGAATAGTGAGCCAAACACAGCGACAGAATTTTCGCTGATGGACAGAGAGAGACAGAGAGACAGAGAGGGAGAGAGAGGAAGAGAAAGAGAGAGAGAGGGAACGAGGGAGGGAGAGAGAGGAAGACAGGGAGAGAGGGCCAGAGGGGAGAGAGAGAGAGAGACACGGAGATGGAGAGAGAGGGAGGACGGCAGGACGCGATGCGTTGTTAAAAATTTAAACACTACTAGACGTTCTGCCCGCATAGCGGGCAGAACGTTCTCATACACTCAGGAATATAATGTTTGGGAAGGTTTCAACAAGTTGTGATTGTCCTTGAGAGGACCTTTGGGTTTCAAAAGGAAGGAACACATGTACACACACACGCTCATCATGCAAGCACCCAGATGCATGCACACACACACACACACACACACACACACACACACACACACACACACACACACACACACACACACACACACACACACACACACACACACACACACACACACACACACACACACACCATGGGCTTGTTTTAATTAAGAAAAGGTTATTTGAACCAATCTGTATGGTAGAGTATGTTAATACAAGATTGAACAGTTGGCCATACATACAAATGAGCTTGCACACTTCCCCCAAATGCTTCATTAAATCATCACTACGCAGTCAAATAACTTTAGCTAAGACATAGTAAGAGTTGTTAGAAATTCTACACAGCCGTAAAATACAGTACATAACGAGGCAAAATCTTTATGTGTACATACAGACTGTTTAGTTTCCCTTTCCTCCCTTTAAATTGGGCTTCCCTGCAAAATTAGGATATTTTGCTAGTCGTCGCTTTTCAAGAGACTGTTTTAGGGTCATGGGGTTATGTTTAGGATTAAATTGAAGCTCAGAATTAGGGGTTTTGGCAAATTAATGAATTAATGAACAAAATGAATTAATGAAGTCACTGAAAGTGGAAAGACAGTCCTCAAAGTATGCTAACAAATCTGTGTGTGTGTGATTTACATTCCAGAATGTCCCGGCGCTGCCCTGTGGCAAGGCCCTCTACTCCTACGAGGGCAAGGAGCCCGGAGACCTCCAGTTCAACAAAGGTGACATCATCATCCTGCGACGCAAGGTGGACGAGAACTGGTACCACGGCGAGCTCAACGGCTGCCACGGCTTCCTGCCCGCCAGCTACATCCAGCTGCTCCGCCCCCTCAGCCAGACTCCGCCCCAGGGCAAGGCGCTGTACGACTTCGAGGTCAAAGACAAGGACCAGGACAAGGACTGCTTGGCCTTCAGCAAGGTAGCATAGCACACACACACACACACACACACACACACACACACACACACACACACACACACACACACACACACACACACACACACACACACACACACACACACACACACACACACACACACACACACACACACACGTTTGTATTACTATACTTGTGAGGACAGTAGTATTTTAGGACGGTAAGTTAAAGGCATAGTTCGTAACTTTGCCCTGAGTTTACATGACAAAACTGTCACAATCTGCCCCTGCGCTGCCTGCGTCTGCCCCTGCCCTGTGTAATGTGCCATTCCCCTGGGGTGACTTTGCCCAGTGTGTGTCTTCCTCCTGATTCCCTAGAGTGGACTCGCCTGCCGGTGTCAGCCGTGCCTAGTTGGCTAACGAGCCTCAGGCTATTTAAAACTGCCTGTGGCTGCTGTCAGTGCTGGATCATTGTTGTATGTTATTCCGGGTTTCCGTGTATTGCCCTGTGAGGTGTACCTCTGTTGCCCTTACTATATTAAGTAAAGTTGTCGTTAAACTGTCCTCCTTAATTGGTTTCCTGCCTTTACTTTGAAGTTGAGTTGCTGCATATGGGTCCAAAAACATCGCTGTCAAAAACAAAAACAATATATATTTTTTACCAATCATTTCCCTCTATACCAGCAGTCATCAGCCACTGGAGTAGTGTGTGGTGTTTTTTGGAAGCCCAAAAACATCGAGAGAGAGCGAGAGAGCAGTGTGTTTCTGCAGGTAAACACCACCACACTACTCCAGTTGGCGATGACTGCTGGTATGGAGAGGAATGATTGGTAAAACAAATGTATTTATTGTTTTGTTATGTAAACACAGGGCAAAGTTACATACAGTACTATGCCTTTAAGTTTATGAATGACATTTAAAAAATGTCTTTACCTATTATACCATTACCTATATAGTATAAAAGAAGGGGACCTACAGTTAGTCGCAATAGAGCCCTGGTTTAAGTGGTTAATGTTCTGTAGCAAGTATGTAAATACACATCAGATCATCAGATGTTGTACTCCTACACATTATTCCCGTACAGTATGTCATACCGTGCATTTGGTGTTTGCGTGGAACAAGTGTGTAACCAGCCAGAGCCAATTTCATTTATGTGATAAACGTACTTGGCCAATAAAATAGATTGGGCGTCTGACTGAATGCTCACAAACCAGCCTGTTTCCCTATTAGGAACGCTAACCGTTAAACAATTCCCCGTCCAGCGACAGACAGATGGACAAATAAGACAGACAGACATCATCTGGGAGATAGAAAACTGTTCATGAGCCTCCCAGCAGTCCCCAACAGATGGCCATATATTACAGTGTGCTCCGAAAACCCATTAGCCATTAGGACAGATTTACAGTTTTTGATGTATTGTCTTTTGACTACTGTTTTCAAGAGGATCTGACTGCAGTTTATACTGAATGACCTTCAAAATGCTAATGGCTGAGACTTCAAAGAGCAAAATATACAAATGCACCAAAACGGACAGACTAAGAAGTGTTTTAACCCATTAAAACCGGGAATTGTTTTATACTTTGGCTATTCAAAAATAGCAGATATACAAGCTCATAGCGCGGCACAAGTAACGCTCTATGAGCTTGTACATCTGCTATTATTTTTTTATCGTGAAAATGTGTGCAAATCTTTGAATATATATATTTTTAAAGCGAACATTTTTAACTGAAATCTTTGCTTCTGGGGGTCCCTGGAACAAAATGTTTTCAGATGGGGGTCTGCAGCCAAATACATATAATTTAGGAGGTCCTTGACGTGAAAAAGTTTGAGAACCGCTGATACAGCAACATACGTTTTTCAGAAAACTGTTAGGATTTAGAAGACATTTTGTAGAATCGGAACCTCAGGCCTTAATGGGTTAAAAGAGTTTCTTGTTCCATCATTTACATTGAGTCATATGAGGGTTTTGTCATTAATTCAACAGATGTTTTTCATTCGGTGTGAAGAATAATGCGGAATTTTGCCTCTACAGTCAATTGGTGAAAAGCAATACAATACAATATAAGGTCATGGTAAGAATCTTCTAATATGAAAGTGTGCCTCACCTCTCCTCAGCAAGAAGCCAGTGATATGCACAAGGTTTGTTACGTCTTGTGTATATGGGTACAAAGACTACAATCATTTTGTTCTGGTTCCTCAGACATTGTAGCAGAAACAGTAATGATAATATTAAACGTATATACGACAACAAGGTGAATTTAATACAAGGAATACTCAAAGAATTGTAGAAGTATTAACCCATTCAATCCGAGAACGCATCTGTGTCATTTTAGATTTTAGCTATAGCCATTATTTTATACTTTGGCTATTTTTGAAAGATCATGAACATTTGTGCAAATCTTTGAATATATATATATTTAAAGCGAACATTTGTAACTCAAATCTTTGCTTCTGGGGGTCCCTGGAACAACATATTTTGAGATGGGGGTCCGAGACCAAATACATATCATTTTGAGGGGTCCTTGACGTGAAAAAGTTTGAGAACCACTGATATTATTCATAAAACTGTTAGGATTTAGAAGACATCTGTAGATGCGTTCGCGTATTGAATGGGTTAAGAAAAATAGCAGTCTGTCGGTTGATCCTAGTGCTTATTTCGTTTGAGGGCGCTGTGTCCTTACTCCAAGGTTATAAACATCTTTTCTATTAACACACATGGCTGTGTGTATGTACTGTATGTAAAAAGTAAAGTGACCTGTCCCGGCGCACATCTGCGAGTGTATTAAGCAAGTGACACAAATATCAGACAATGTCGTCCGTCGGGCCGGTCGCACTCTTTGAGAGTCCACCGGTTTCAACCTCCACGCGACTGGCACGCCCGGAAGGTGAAGCAAATTACTTTCCACACTCTGGAACTCCCAGGGGACCACCAAGCACGAGCCCGTTGTAGGCCTATAGCCTCCCCGATCTGCAGCGTACATGAACGTAATTAACTCTTCTTACTTCCTCTGAAACTCATCCCTCAGGGCATTTACAGTGAGTAATGCTGTGTGCGCTCTGTAGTCGGGTGAGGGTTAATAAAGAAATCCTCCTCCTCCTCCTCCTCCTCCGGAGGTCTCTGTTCGGTCCGTGCGCTATATCCCACGTCTGCTTAGCCCGTTTAGCTCCACGCCGCGTGTCAATAAAGAGATAAATGAAATGTTTATCGGGTTAAGATAATTTACAGCACCTCTGGTGACTTGGAGGTGGGAGTTTGATGTGTGGAACAGCTGGGCTTCTTACACATACTGTACATGTACCGCCCTGCCTATACCCTGATCTCTGCTCATATAATGAGAGCTACTTCTGGAGAGATGAGAGAGGGGGGGGGGGGGGGTAGAAGAGGGAGGTAGAAAGAGAGAGAGAGAGAGAGAGAGAGAGAGAGAGAGAGAGAGAGAGAGAGAGAGAGATATGAAAGAATATGGAGAGCCTTGTGCACTCGCTGCACCCAGTTTCATTTTACCCTCCCTCTCTTACTTTCACTCGTCCCAGCCTCTGCACTTTTTCTCTTTCTCTCTCGTATACTCTCCCTCTTTTTCTCTCAAACTCCTTATCTCTCCTCCCTCATTCCCCTCTTGCCTCATTTTTCTCTCTTCTTTTTCTCTCCTCTCTTCATTTCCCTCTCTCTCTCCCTTCCTTACCTCCCTTTGCGTCCCTCCTTCCTTTTTTCTTTCCTTTCTTTCTTTCATAATTTCTCTCTCTCTCTCTGTCTCTGTCTCTCTTTCTGTGTCTATCTGTGTCTCCCTGTGTGTGTGTGTCTCTCTCTCTCTCATAGTGAGATGTTTTCTTCCTGGGTCAGGTGTAAACATTCATTAGTATTCCCTGGGCTCCTGTGCTCTTCAAAGCTTAGCATTTTGTTCCTGCTGTTACACACACTCATTTGTGCCAAGACGACAGTCCCATATCCTTCCTATCAGCATGCCGCGCCTGTGGGTTTTAAGTGGAGTGCGGTCTGTCTGAGTGTGTGTGTGTGTGTGTGTGTGTGTGTGTGTGTGTGTGTGTGTGTGTGTGTGTGTGTGTGTGTGTGTGGGTGTGTGGGTGTGTGGGTGCGTGTGTGCAGTTATATAGTATAAAGTTTAGAGAAAGTGGGGCAAAGCTGATCACAGTAAAATGCATCTACCTATATGACGTAGCCATCTACACACACGCACACACACACACACACACACACACACACACACACACACACACACACACACACACACACACACACACACACACACTAGCCTCATTCCCAGCCTTTTCTCATCCCCGTGGAGAAAAGCCTGGTAATAATGACCTAATGCAGAGAATGTCTATAAGGCGGGACTTCCGTCATATGTATTTCCCCCAGAAACTGTCTTTTTTGACCAATCACAACACACGTTTCATGCACAGAGAATTTAAACAGATTTGTAAAGCCTCAGCGTCATTTCCTAGGGAGGCAGTTCTGCCAAATTTCAGTACTTCTGTTTAGATACTCATCCGGGGGTCGCCGATGGCCTAGTGATTAAAGCACATACAGTACACATACTGTATAGACCCCTTAACAGACAACGTCACACTGATAAGAACCAGTATGCGCGCAATGAAACCCATTCTGTCAGGTCTCGCTAGGACGCGCCTCACTAGCCAACACACAAGAGGGGGTTGGGGTGTGCTGAAACCAGCGCACCCCAAAACAACAGGTTGGGAATTGATTGCGTGAAACAATCACCTGTGCGTCCAGTCTCAATGTTAGTAAACAAATAATTGGTCTATAGGCTCTAATGCCTGACAGCGAGCCTGACAGTGAGTCGCGAAAGTCCGATTCCCGAGCCCGACGACCTTCGCTGCGTATCACTCCCCATCTCTCTCCTGTTTCCTGTCTAGCTCAACTGTACACCAAATAAAGGCAGAAAAGCCCCCAAAAAATCTACTCAACCGGCTAGGACTTGCCCAGCGTACACACACACACACACACACACACACACACACACACACACACACACACACACACACACACACACACACACACACACACACACACACACACACACACCACACACACACACAAAACACACACACACACACACACACACACACACACACACACACACAGGAGGCTGTGCGCTCCATTATATGAGGCTGTGCGCACTATAATATGGGATAATGTAGTGTGTGTGTGTGTGTGTGTGCGCACGCACACACACACACACACACACACTGTGTGCACAATGCACATGCACCCTTGTGCACTCGCTCTGAGGCACTTTTGACTTATCAACAGGTCGTGCCCCAAATGACTTCCTTGTAATAGCTACTATATGTTTTCAGCTAATGATTGATAATAAAATTAGAAAAGAGTGTAACCGCTGTCTCCCTATTTGTACTGCATTATTGTCTCTCTAACACACACACACAAAAACACACACACACACACACACACACACACACACACACACACACACACACACACACACACACACACACACACACACACACACACACACACACACACACAC
>NC_137618.1:39327348-39329848 GCF_963280865.1 Gymnoscopelus braueri
TGTCTCCTACCGGAATCAATGGGGACACATTTATTATAATCAAATTATTGGCTTAGGAATGTGACAAAAAAAAAAAAATATCTATGAATTCAAGGCTCCAGATGGTCAGTAATCAATAGAAAAAAAGTTATTTTGGGGGTGAACTACCCCTTTAAGGTCTTGTTAATATTTTTCACTGGTAAAATATGTATAAAACCCACAGACGCTCTGGACTCCTTTTACTTTAACTTTCAAAAGGAGCAAATAGCCGATCCACATGCTCACAATCAGAATCAGCTTTATTGTCACATCACAGATGATCACATTTACAGAAGTAAAAAAGTGGGTGTAGAAATATGGAGATACAAGGTTTCTGCCCGACAGCCAGGAATATGCAGCTGCAAGCAGACGTCAGCACTTGAATGCAGCGAACAAAGCCGACTGTCTCATTAGCAACAGAGCATACAAGGTGAACAGCGTCCAAATAAAGTTAAACTGTCTTGTGGTTTGTTACATGTTCTCTTTATCAGCTACGGTTTCGGATCAAAGCCTTTTGGTGTTTATTTAAAAGGCTAAACCATTAAAAATCAAAGTGAAACTTATCTGCGGTCGATATAAAATACAAAGCCGCGTTTCCCCCCTTACAGTAACATGCTGTTTGTTTTGAAGTTCATTTTCTAGATGCTGTGCCCGCCGGCAACATTATTATTATTTTTATTGTATCTTAATTCATCCAGGGGAGGTTTGCTGAGCACGAATGCTCTTTTTCAGCACACACACACACACACACACACACACACACACACACACACACACACACACACACACACACACACACACACACACACACACACACACACACTACTATAATATTTGTATCTTTATACTTATTACCTATTCTTATTATACTTTAAGATGATGATGGTGACCACGAAATGTGACTATTGTCTAAGTCCTTGTCCCTTCTTGTTCTTCTGGCCAAAAGAGTTTTCCAGGCTGCGGTGTTGCCAAAGCTGTGTGCTCTTTTCTTGGGTGGCTCCTACTGTTTGATATGTTTTACCCACTTGCGGGGCGCAGTACAGGATACAGTTGAGTTAACTCGTCTATTTCTAGCATGGGTGGCCCCAGTGGGAATGCAGCACCTCAGGCGCCCCGGTAGCAGCGGTAACCTGCTGAGTCCAGGAAATGACAACCGTTTGTCCACATTAGGAGAACGGGATATTTCAGAGAGGATGCTTTTATTGCGTTTCGCTCTTTCTCTTCCCCTTCGCTCACCGTCGAATGGAAAAGCATGTCTTGGAGAAGTCAGCGCTCTCCCACTGTGACTCGAGCCCCCTACCAGTAATTCACTTTCATCCTGATCTGTGACAAGTACTCTATATATAATCGACCCCTTCTCTGTAGCAGTTGTTACACTCTTACACCCGTAAGGGTCCTTTATCCCTCTGTTGCATAAGGTTCCTTATCTCTCTGATTTGTTTCTATAAGGCAGCAATCCATGCAGTTTGCAACTTTGTAACACGATGGCTGCATCATTTTATCATTATTAAAATAATGATTTCACAAGCATAATTATTTTTGGCGAAACAAAATTCAATACATATGCCTTTTAAAAGCTCTGTAGGAGAATTATATAATTTTCATGATTTGTTTTCCTGAAGATTTTATTTATATACTAGGATTTTACTGTGTTCACCTGCACTTTCTCCTTATGTTATCGATCACAGCAGCTTTGTGACCCTTGTACTCCTTGTGTGTGACGGTACGGTTGTTGTAAGTTGCTCCAGACAAGAGCGTCAGCTATTTGCGTATAATGTTTAACATGCAAATGCGTGTATAGCAGCCGTGGACCACACACAGCAATCCTGTTTGACTCTGTGAGTCCCTGCTAACACACTGCAGCGACAGGGTAATCAATAGGGTTACGGCCAAGGTCTGAAGTAAGTCCGGCACGCTGTCTCCCACTTGCAGTTTAAACAGGATAAGCAAGAACCAAAAGGTTTCCTCAATAAAGTTTCATTGCTAGCCTGTCAGCAGAACTACACAGGAGTGTAATGGCTCTTTTCAACTATGAAGCGTAACCTGGAACCTGGCATAACCGGAAACTTTCCAGAGCCTGTGCAATTCTGTGATGATTTCTTTTTTTATAACCAGAGCCACCCCAGAAGGGTGAAGTACGTCATAAAAACAGCTATATTTTTGCTATTTTCAATTTCATGTTTTGAGTTCTGGGTTCCCAGAACTCACTTCAATACCACCTCCTGAGCAGGGCACATAAATAGGTTCTGAGAGCCGTAGCGTATGGAAACAAACCTGTGAAATGCGTTCCACGGCACTACATGGTTCGCTTAGTTCTTGTAGTGGAAAAGAGCAGAGACATATGCGGTGTTGTGTCTGCCAGTGAACCTCTTCAGAACCTCACGTACACCTGCTGGTTTATATGATCAGATCCTGATACAGCCTTCATCTCATGTGTCTCCCTTTCAGCTGATCTATTGTCTGTCTCCATGAACACAAAATT
>NC_137618.1:39332348-39344848 GCF_963280865.1 Gymnoscopelus braueri
TGTGTGTGTGTGTGTGTGTGTGTGTGTGTGTGTGTGTGTGTGTGTGTGTGTGTGTGTGTGTGTGTGTGTGTGTGTGTGTGTGTGTGTGTGTGTGTGTGTGTCTGTGTGTGTGTGTGTGTGTGTGTGTGTGTGTGTGTGCGCGCACGCATTTGGTAGGGACTGGGAGACCTAATGAGCAGGGCCTCAGCTGGAGTTGGACAGCGTAGTGTGCTACTCACTGTGTGTCTGTGTGTCTGGAGTGGGTGTGGTGGGCAATGGAGGTGGGTGAGAAGGTGAGAATTAACCACGTTAAACCCTCTCTAGACTTAGTCAACTGGACCTGAGTTGCCTTTGTACTTGGACCGTTTTTTCCCCGTCAACACCAACTCTCTTCGGCAAAAATAAGCCGATCTACACAAGCTTGTAGATTGGCTAATGTTCCCCCCAGAATATGGATACTGGGGTTCAAGGGATTAATTGGCATGTAGAACCAGGTTGGGTTCCTGTCTGTCTGTGGCTCTGGAGCCAGAAGCCACACAATGGCATGGCACACAACACACACAACACACACAACATCGTTCAGCTTTTAATACAATAAAATGTGTAGTTGCACAGTCAAATCTGTAGTATGTCTACATTACATGATCTACAGTATCTATAAACAGTATCTATCTCTAGCTCCCTTTCTATCTCACTATTTCTGTACCAGTCTCTGCAGTAGGAGGGAGTTGGGCACACACCTGCCTCTGTGTGTGTGTGTGTGTGTGTGTGTGTGTGTGTGTGTGTGTGTGTGTGTGTGTGTGTGTGTGTGTGTGTGTGTGTTCGTGCGGACGTGCATGTGCCTTTTTGTGTGTGTGTGTGTCTGCAGCATACATGCATGCATGGATCTTACTGCTTTGCCCTTTTCGCAGTGCAGATATCAGCTTATCTGCTGGAGCTCCTGTGTCACCTGGTGAGACAGAGGGAATCCACATGCACGCCTGCACGCACATGCACATGCACACACACACACATACACTTAAAATGACGCTCATTTAAGCACAGCTCTCGACACATGAAAGATGACCTTAGAAATCTAATTCAGCCAAACGCATAGAGTGACAAATTCTCTCGATCTAGTAACACACACACACGCGCGCACGCACGCATGCAGAATACTCGCAAACTTACTTACTCTGCTGCAGCATGTGTGTGTGTGTGTGTGTGTGTGTGTGTGGCTCTCCCCTGAGAGAGTGAGAGCGGAGTTATCTGCACGGCATCAATCTATCATGCTCATTAGCATATGATTTGGCTTTGATTAGCATAACCATTAATATGGAAATGTGACATCTCAAACACTGAGCGCAGCTAGCTCTGTCTTGTACACACACACACACACACACATGCACGCACGCACACACACACACACACACACACACACACACACACACACACACACACACACACACACACACACACACACACACACACACACACACACACACACACACACACACACACACACACAAGTTTGTACTGTACTTGTGAGAACATCAAACTTTTAGGATGGCATCTACTATAGTGGATACGTTTGGCCCTCACAAGTATAGAAATACAAGCATGCACACACACGCACACACGCACATGCACATGCACACACACACAGGAAAGGTTGAATGAAAAGTTCAACTTCACACACAGTTAATCACACAATTCAAGTCAAACACACACACACACACACACACACACACACACACACACACACACACACACACACACACACACACACACACACACACACACACACACACACACACACACACACACACACACACACACACACACACACGCACACACAGTGGCCCAGCACACAACCATGCACGGTCCTGGTCTTCCTGTGTCCAGGGACTGTGTCTCTCTAGCAGTACACGGTAGAGGTTATGCTAAACAGGGATGATTGCTTTGTTAATGGAGTGGAGGAACTGGTCCAGCTTGAGCTTTCCAGGGACAGAATCACATGTTTGTGTGTGTGTTTCATTCCACCAAGGGCCTTGCAACGCTCGCTGACACTCTGACCTCTGTGTCTGTACGCCTGTGTAGTTTACAGCACTGATTGGGGAGAGGCTGTGTGTGTGTGTGTGTGTGTGTGTGTGTGTGTGTGTGTGTGTGTGTGTGTGTGTGTGTGTGTGTGTGTGTGTGTGTGTGTGTGTGTGTGTGTGTGTGTGTGTGTGTGTGTGTGTGTGTGTGTGTGTGTGTGTGTGTGTGTGTTGTACCGCTGGGTGCATGCGTGCGTGCGTGCATGTGCATTAATCCATTAAGACCTTGAACGCATCTGTGTCATTTTAAGATTGATTTGGCTATTCAAAAAATAGCAGATATACAAGCTCATAGCACGGCACATGAGCTTGTAGATCTGCTATTTTTTGAAAAATCGTGGAAAATTTGTGCAAATCTTTGAATATTATATATATGTTTTGAAGCGATTTTTTTTAACTCCGATCTGTGCTTCTAGGGGTCCCTGGAACAAGATATTTTGAGATGGGGGTCCGCGGCCAAATACATATCATTTTGGGGGTCCTTGACATAAAAAGGTTGGAGCACCACTGATATAGCAACAACCTGTTGATGTTGCCATTTTATTAGGAAGAAAACTCGGACTGGATCCGTGTATCCGGATCCGGATCTTCAAATAGTAAAATCAACAGGAAGTTAAGATTTTTATTAAAACCACTGGTATAAAGTATAGTAATAGAATCATGTGCATGCGTGTGATGCACAAAGCAGTGCAATGACACTGACACCGCTAGAGACAAATGACAGACAGACAAGCAGACGGTTATCCTAAAAGGAATATTGACAATCTGACACTTGTAAAGGGGAATGGCCTGTCAGTCAGTCAGTTTCAATCAGTCATCATTCAGTCAGTCATTGAGACAGACAGCCAGCCATTAAATCACTGTTTCTCAACGTCTGGTGTGGGGACCACCAGGGATCCAAACGGACCCCTTACATGCCTGTAACTCTGAGAGCGTACAAATGGAACCAAATGAACACAGTACAGAGGGCTTTACTGAGCACACGTTCATAGAGATTTTATAGTGCAGATTGAGGTCTCAGGGGAAAAAAAGAAAATCATGTCATGTCTGTACATATTTTTCTTTTTGATTTCTAACTGTTTATATGATGTTTTGCATAGTATTGTTTATTTGTCTGTCATTAAAGGTTTTGATGAATTGAGTACTAAGGACCCCAATGGAAACAAGCCATAGGCTTTCTTGGGTTTAAAATCCTCTTAACAGACCTTTTTTTGAACTGTACTTTCCTGTGCTTTTTTTGCAAACTGCTAATAAAGTATTTAATCAATCAATCAATCAATCAATCAATCAATCAATCAATCAATATCAAATGGGGGTCCATGGCCTAATTTATATCAGACTGTGGTTCTCTGAGTTACAGACCTGTAAGTGTGGTTTGTTGTGAACCAGTGCATTAAATCAATCAGTCAATCAACAGGCAGTCAGCCAGTCAGCCATTACATCAACCAGTCACACAGTCAGTCAGGCAAACAGACAGCAAGGTTGTCTCTCCGACATCCTCATCACTGCTGTGATCTCTGAGGTGAACGGCAGCTGATACTGCAGCTCTGTGTGATCTTATGTAATGTTTGTACACATAGAAACTGCATGGCTCCGATGTGGATCTCGGACTTCCATGTGGCCGGTCTGTGACATCGGACGGTCATCTATGTTGTTAGTTGTCTATGACTTATCTATGACGTATGACTCCAAATGTGTGCATGGCTTCAGCGTGATCGCAGCCCCATTGACTTCTGTTACGCCATTTAAGTTAAATATTTCCATATGTGTAAGACGTGTGAAGAATATTAGTGGAGGTTTGCAATATTACCGGTTTGTGAGATTACTCCAGACACACACACACACACACACACACGCACGCACGCGCGCACACACACACACACACACACACACACACACACACACACACACACACACACACACACACACACACACACACACACACACACACACACACACACACACACACACACACACACACACACACACACACACACACACACACACAGACCTTTGATGGCCAGCCTCTTGCAAAGAGCCATGCCAAAAACAATAAACCCATAATTAGTAAATTACATTGGACATCGTAAATCACTCACATTCACTCATTCCCAAATATGGAAATAGGGGTCACACACTCATTAACATTCATTTCAGTTTGATTTGCACTCCGGAAGAGAGCCTTTCAACACACCTGGGGGCCATACTGTACAGTAGTGTATGTATCAATGTATAAAGATTATGCTGAGCAAAGCTCTTGAGATCAGTATAAAGGAAACTTGACATGACAGGTGCATACTGTACCTCTCTGCATACAGTACTACTGCTGGTGGTGCATGCAGATTTTCCGGGACAATGTATTCTGCTGAGAAAGAGTCACAATCGGAGATCATGCAGGAACAATGATAAAATGGGATGATTTTTTTGCTATTCTTACACTGGAATAGTCTTGGTCCACTCCTCTCATCTGTTCACACAAATCTATTGATCAAAAACAGCCCCATGTACAAGCTCACTCCGACACGTTTTGGCCGAACGTTCACCCCAGAATACGGACGCTAGGTTTAACCCATTAAGACCTGAGGTCGATTCTACAAAATGTTTTCTAAATCCTATATCAGTGGTTCTCAAACTCTTTCATGTCAAAATGATATGTATTTGGCCGTGGACCTCCATCTCAAAATATTTAGTTCCAGGAACCCCCAGAAGCAAAGATTTGAGTTTGAGTTTTAAAATATATCCAAAGATTTGCACACATTTTCACGATAAAAAAAAAAATAGCAGACCTACAAGCTCATAGCGCGGCACTCGGTGCCGCGCTATGAGCTTGTAGATCTGCTATTTTTGAATAGCCAAAGAAATCTGAAATGACTGATGCGTTCCCGGTCTTAACACGTTAACTGATGTATTCTGCTCAAGATCAAGATTAGAATTCCCTAGTTTGTTTTTTCCATGATATATTTGCATGAAATCGAAATGTCTCTTCGGTTCAACGCAACCTTTCCCCCGCTTGCTTGTGCAAATCATTATGAATGAGCCGTTACATTTCTCAAAATAACTTCTGGGCATGGCTGTCTCCATGGATGTTGGTGGCAGCTGTTTGGCGCAGGATAGCAGCCCCAATGCGCTGGTCCAGTGGAGAGAGAGCACTGCAGCCTGCTCTCCTCCTCCTTCGGTGGCTGCATGACACTTGCCTCGTGGGCATCGATCCGCTTTTTTTTTTGGCCTCCCTTTAGAAGTCATAACACGTTTTTTATTTCTTCCACAGGCACGTTGCACTGGACCGACGCTCTATAGCACGAGCCATGTTATGATAAGAAACTGCTTTCCTTGATTGATTGAATGCTTTATTCAACCCATTAATACCTGAGGCCGATTCTAGAAATGTCTTCTAAATCTAAAACCGTTTTCTGAAAACTGATGTTGCTATATCAGTGGTTGAGGTTCTCAAACTTTTTTCATGTCAAGGACCCCCAAAATGTATATGTATTTGGTCGCCGACCCTCATCTAAAAATATTTTGTTCCAGGGACCCCCAGAAGCAAAGATTTGAGTAAAAGAATGTCGCTTTAAAAAATGTATATATTCAAAGATTTGCACACATTTTCAAGATTTTTCAAAAATAGCAAATCTACAAGCTTGCAGCGTGGCACGAAGTGACGTGCTGTGAGCGCAGATAATAGTATATCTGCTATTTTTTTGGAATGGCTAACACTGAATGGCACAGATGCTTTCCCGGTTTTAATGGGTTAACAAGATTATTAACAGTACGGGTAGTACAGTCCAAAGTTATGCTTAAAAGGATAACACAGAGAAGCCCCAGGGGCTTGTTTTATCGTGGTCCGGGTGTTTTTGTAACCACCTAAACCCCATGTACTTAGTTGACCTGGGTCCCCAGTAGTCCCCTTCTTTTTTCCCTTCATACAGCAAATTGCTCAGCTGAAAATAGGCGATCTAAAAGCTTGTGCCCTAGTAGATCTGAACCGAACGTTCTCCCATTATGTCATGCCCAGAATAAGGACACTAGGGTTCATGTGATTAATACATCTAACATAAAAGAAAAAAACTTCCGTACGGAGAAACGCAGAACCATGCATAGCATCCGTTTAGTGTTGCTGCTGCTACTGTGCAAACTTTCACACATACTGTATGGCCACCGGTATTCGCATTTTGAATAGTCGGGAGTATTCACTCAATTAAAATGTAGGCAGTCGGCTTAACCTGCAGACTGCATTGTAAGCAGCAGCTAGACGAGACAAAAACATGGATTCTCTAATAAGCGGCAGGCTCTTTCAAATTGAAAAGAAGTCTGCTCTGGACACATTCAGAGATGATGAAAAGACTCCTTTGCACAAGGCCACTTTGGTGTGTGTGTGTGTGTGTGTGTGTGTGTGTGTGTGTGTGTGTGTGTGTGCACCGTGCAAGGGAGAGCTTCAAAACCAGTCGTACTATGTTGTCGAGCAACTGTAAGCTGCAAGCGTACGAGAGATCACAGAGAGAAGGGAACACCTGCGCTGCATTGTGCCAGCTACCGCGTTAATGGGGAAGCAGGGAGTACCATTGTGAGGGAACAACAAAACGGAGGAATGCCTCAAATCAATGCACTCAATATATGAAACTCCTTAACCTTAAATCCTATTATGCTTAAATCGACCAGGCATCCCCCAGCGGTCTGTACTTTCCCCCTCCTTTTTTCCCTTTACACCAAATCTCTTTTCCGAAAATAGCTTACAACTTGTCGCAACACGCTTGTAGATCACAGCACACTTGCAGATTTCAATTTTTCGTGAAATATTTGCCTATGACCTGCCAAGAATAGGGACACTAGGGATCAAATTTTAGCCCTTTTCATCAAAGCTATACTTGCACCATCACATGTCACCTTTCTTATCCCCATCTTCCAAGGTGAAGGAATCACATGCTGCCCTAAAGTCATTGCGGAGAACATCCTCCCAGAGATGTAGGCAGCTAAGATACATTCTGTGATGGCGGATGAGGCAAGGTGCACACTGAACAGTTGGCGGATAGTGTGTGTGTGGTACATATAGTTCCAGAGGGCATTGTTTAAAGAACGTTTCCTAGCTTTAAATAAGCTGAGCTGGGTTTGATGTGCAGTCAATTACTGACACCATGTAGCAGTTGCTGCTTTCCACTGGCATAGATTTGAAAGCATCGGGTACGTGCATCGGTGATGAGTCGGTGGCTGTGCTAGCACCTTTATGTGAAAACAAACCCAGAAGCTGCCGTGTCTATGTCAGTGATTCCCAACCTTTTCGGTATCAGGGTCCATTTTGAAAAAAAGTGTTCATGGCCCACCCTGCTGACCACTTAACACGGCAGCCATTTGTCTGCTGTGTAGTCAGATGGGTGAGGGAAATTATTTGGGTGCCTTCTTGCAATGTCCTCATGGCCCACGGGTTGGCTATGCACATGAGTTTAACCTTGTGCTACGCAACACCTGCAAGGCCATCCCAGCAGCCAGTGCTTTTCAACCCTTTTCATATCAAGGTCCATTATTTATTTGACATTTGAGCCATGGATTCATCACCATTTGATGAGATTTATACTCTCAGACCCAAGACTTCAGAATATTTTGTTATCGTGGATACGATTTTATCCACAATTCCATGCTGTATTGATGTTGGTACCAAAGGAGAGATAACAGCCAAACGTTGATCAAAATAACAATTCTTGTAAAAAAATAAATAAAAAAAAATGCAGATGTTTAACAATAATTTAACTCTTGAGATTGTAAAATTAAACCAATGGTAAGGGTCCATTTGGTTTCATTTTACACCCTCAAGAGTTAAAGATCTATAAGGGTCCATTTGGTTACCAGCTCTCCATCATTTAGCTGGGGACCACCTGGAACCCCCTCAAGGACCACTGGTGGTCCCCGGACCACTGTTTGAGAACCACTGCCACCAGCCATCTACTTATTTGACCTATTGGAGGAAGTCAATTTCTATTAATTTTTCAATGTGTAGCTTGTCAACCAAGTGTGCTGCTGTTCGGAAACGGCAACATAAAAAAAAAGCCTCGCTCATCCATCTGCCAGTGATCATGCCAGGTTAACAGCTTCCCTGCTGTTACACAGTGTTTAGAAAGCATTCACACACCAACAGCTGTAGGACTCCTGTCCAGGCTGATGCAAATTCACGTCCTGTGGTGCTGTGGTGCTTCACACTAGGTTTAAAAACCTGCTCACGAATCACGATCACAGAGGGACTGCACGAGTACCTGCAGAGGGAAAAGTGTGGGACCTCGCCCCAAAGCGCTGCAGTACCACACAGCTGTCTGTGACACTCTGAAAGGGCAGCGCACGTCTCAGATGGCAGAGGAGGGTTTACAGTAGACGACCGCAAAAGTTTGTTTGCAAAACATCCGAGAGGAGCCCTCTCTGTTGGTCTGAGAAAGCAAACAGAAGAGGATGTGGTGGAATCTTTCTCCCCCTTGGCTCCCAAACTGTGGAATGACCCCCGCCCCCAGTCAGGACTACAAACTCACTCCCCATTTTTTTCTCCGCAATCTGAAAACTTCACTAAATCTAGTTACTTTGTAGCACATAATTGTTTTCTTTGCGCTCTACTTATGAGATCATTTTCCTTGTCGTTTATTGACTAGGGTTCATGAGATTTACTCCGATCTTGCACGCATAATCTCTCTGGATAAGAGCGCCTGCTAAATGCCAAAATTGTATCTGTCATCATGCAGTACTAAAGAGCTCAGACTCCAGCACGACAGAGCGTTTCCAACTGCATCTCGCCGCTGTCGGGCAGAAACCTTGTATCGCCATATTTCATTTTTTTTTCGTTTGTTTTCGTCACTTTCGTGCAAAAGTAGTGAAAATAGATAGTTTTTTTCAATATTTCTGAAAAATGTCTTTCCATTTCCTGAAAAACAATGTTGTTTTTTTAAGATACAAGGTTTCCACCCAAACAACGACGAAGTCTGTTCTTTCCCTGTCTGGACCGAATGACTGAAGAACTTGAGAATCAGTTCTCAAAGGCGTGGGAGCAGAGCCCCGTGACGGGCATCCAGGCGTGCCACCCAGTCTCAAACACCACCTTGCAACACACTAAGGAATCCAGCTACTGTCACAAGAGGCACTGCTAGCAAAACATTTCTTGGTGAAAAAAAATACCCAAACCCCAGCAGCATCCATTCCTGACATATATACTCTCAGTGTCTTCAAGCTGCTTGACGTTTATATGTTGTTGTTTCCGACCCTGAAATCAGTCCTCCAAGTGGCACTGAGCAGCATCCCCCTGTAAGCAGCTGAAAGCTGTGAACCATCTTTCAGTGCTTCTCTGTGCCGGCGGTACACATGGTTAAGGAGCACTATGGGCCAGGACAGGCTCAATCACATGGCACTGCTGTCTAGAGCCCGACTGATGACAGATTTTGTCACGAACTGTCTGTTGGGTACCTTTTATTATGTAGTGTTGTTCCTAGTGTTTCCTGTCTGCCCTAGTTGTTGCTACCTGTCTTGTCTCACCAGTCTGTATTGCAAACGTAGTTCACCTGTGTCCTGTTCAGTTTCAGCCAATCATGTGTTGATTGTAATTATGTTTCACCTGTGTCCTGTTAGTCTGTGTCTTTTTAAACCCAGCGTGAGCTAACATGAGAGAGACAAAACTAGCGTTGACTCCCATTGTAAGAATGGAATGCGGATATGCTTGTTCTATGTCAATGAGATTGTTACTTCTACTCCACTACATCTCAGAGGCAAATATTGTACTTTTACTCCACTATAAACTATTTGAAAACTTAAGTTACTAGTTCCTTTTCAGACCGCTGCGGTGAGATCAAAGCGTGCTAACTCTCTCTCTCTATGGGTCTGTTTAAACCTCCCTGTGGTCAATTGATAATCATTGTTACAGTGTGTCCCTGCCTGTGTTTGTCCTGCTGTGAGCCTGTTTGGTGTTTATAAATACTGACCTTGATCCGCCTGCTTGCCTTGTTCTGCTTCTGGGTCCTCACCTGAACCGCGCCGTGACGGGCCAGATGCAGATTGTAGAGAGACCTAGACGTCCGTCCCACCAATTACCCATGTTTTAATGGATATAACTAAGTGCAAAAAGTTTTGATTAATTACAGAATCTATTTTTTTATGAAAAGAACATTTAACTTTGAAATTGAAATGAACAAGTAAATGTAGGATGCACGTAAAATTAACTTCATTTAATTCAACCACATACTGTAAGCCTTGTTTTAAAACAAATCAGACAAACAGACAAGTCACAGAGACAACAATTAGAAGACAGACAAGAGGAAAGCAGCAATGACAAAAGGAATGAGAGAGACTTGAGACAGACGAGACACAAACAGCAGCAATAGAGGAAGAGAAAAGACACTGACAGACAGCACAAAGGGAACACGATGGCAGCGAGAGGAGACGAGAGAGACAGCAACAAAAAGCAAATAGAAAGGACAGAAACCGACAAAAGAGAGCATCAAGAGAGGAGGAGCAAAACAGAGGGAGGAGAGAGACATAGAGACAGATAGCGATAGGAGAGAAGAGAGAGATGAGACACAGTGACAAACTAAAAGAGTAGAGTTGTAACGAGAAGTGGGGACGATGACTCAGAACCAAATGAGATCCCCAGCCCTGATAGTCTACTTTATTTCTATGTTGTGTGGTTGGGGTAGGGATGAAAAAGTATTTTTCTTTACTTTAACCATTTAAAGCGGCACTATTTGACTTTTTTTTTATGAGTAAAATGTAATTTGTCCAATCTGTATGGTAGAGTATGTTAATACAACTTACGGTATACAATTGGGGTGGTTGTATTTAGTCTCCCTGCTCTTCTATTGAGACATTTAGATGACCTTTGACACGATGCTGTTTCTGGCTTGACACAGATTTTGAACTGAAGGTCAAGATTCAATTTATCCCCTGAGCAAGCAGGCAGGCTCTATTAGCTCAATGGTTAAAAAAAAAATCAGCACTTGCGACCCGGGTCCAAATCCGAGGTAGAAGAGGAAAGTTCCCTAAAGAGTTAACACCCTGTACTTGACCCAGAGTCACCCAAGGGTCTGCACTTGGTCCCTTCCTTTTTTCTCTCCACACCAAATCTAAGCTGATCTACAAGCTCACTTGTGCAACGTGCATGTACACATGCTATTTTCGTTGAATATTCACTCTAGGATTCATTTGGTGCAAAAACAAAATAGAAGAAATTACTAAGCATTTCATATGAGCGTGTGTGTTGTGTATGTGTGTCTTCAGTGCGTGGTGGCAATCCCAAATGGGACCCCAAGACATTTTGTCGCGCGCCAAACTGAACCTCCCCCTGCAAAGCCCCTGATATCTCTGAATCGCACAGCTTGACAACATCACTCGTGAGGAGAGTCCCACCGACCCCCCCCCCCCGCCCCCCCCCCCCCCCCCCAAGAAGAAAAAAAAGCCTGCCGGATGTTTTTGAATCCTAGAACCACAACGATATATATATATAGATGTCGTTTACTTACAAAAACGATGCAGCTCATTTCCGAGGCTATACACTTTGCTTTGTAAGTCGCTCCCGGGTAACAGCATCAGCTGAAAAGGGCTTGAAACGATTAATCCAAACATAATGGGGGGGGGGGGGGGGTCTCTTCTCCACTCTCATCTTCTCCGTCCTTCCCTTCCACTGTCTCCCGCCGAGCTGGCACAAAAACTACGAAAAACATAATGGAACAAAGCTTGCTGTACACAGAGAGAGAGAGAGAGAGAGCAGTGGTGAAAAAAGTACTCAAATTCTTTACTTAAGTAAAAGTACCAATACTGCAATATAGAAATACTCTGTTACAAGTAAAAGTCCGGAATTAAAAATGTACTTGAGTAAAAGTACAAAAGTATTGGTATAAAAATGTACTTAAAACTTAAAATAGCAGATCTACAAGCTCACAACGCGTCGCAGCTATTTTCAAATAGCATATGTATATATTAGGGCTAAAGTGGACACTGAATGTTTTATAATATCATACTTTATATCTGAAAAGTAACTAGTAACTAAAGTATTCAAATAATTGTAGTGGAGTAAAAGTATGGGAAATTGGATTTAATCAAGTAAAGTACAAATACCTCAAAATTGTACTTAAAGGGATACTTCACTTTCGGGCCGGGGAAACATTTAAAAAATATATTAAAAATAAATGAAAAAAGTTATGGAAAATTCATGGCCCCCTCACGCATTAGAGTGTCCTACTAATGCGTGAGGGGGCCATGAATTTTCCATAACTTTTTTCATTTATTTTTAATATATTTTTTAAATGTTTCCCCGGCCCTAAAGTGAAGTATCCCTTTAAGTACAGTACTTGAGTACATGTACTTATTTACTTTCCACCACTGGGGGGGGGGGGGGGGGGGGAGAGAGAGAGAGAGAGAGAGAGAGAGAGAGAGAGAGAGAGAGAGAGAGACCTAGGCTATGCAGAAAGGGAAGCTCAGCAAATTGGGGTGAGA
>NC_137618.1:39349848-39364848 GCF_963280865.1 Gymnoscopelus braueri
CCGAGACATTATTCAGAGCTAGCAAAAAGTAATTATCAAAATGACATTCATTCTCTGTATGTATTTGTTCATGTTTCACAAATAGTTTAACCCTTTAAGACCGGGAACACATCGGTGTCATTTTAAGATTTATTTGGCTATTCAAAAATAGCAGATATACGAGCGCTATGAACTTGTAGATCTGCTTTTTTTTTTTTTATCGTGAAAGTTTGTGCAAATCTTTGAATATATTTTTATTGCAAACAGTTTTCTGAAAAACGTGTGTCGCTATATGAGTGGTTCTCAAACTTTTCCATGTCAAGGACCACCCAAAATTATATGTATTTGGCCGCGGACCCCCATCTCAAAATATGTTGTTCCAGGGACCCCCAGAAGCACAAAGATTTGCACAGAGTTTCCACGATTTTCCCCCAAAAATAGCAGATCTACAAGCTCAGCTTGTATATCTGCTATTTTTGAATAGCTAAAGGAATCTTAAAATGACACAGATGCGTTCCCGGTCTTAATGGGTTAACCTCAGACAGGGCCATACAACAATGTTTAGCAGTCGTATCACATTTAGACAGGGTTAGTATCTGAACATCTCTACTCGCATGTACAGTGAGAAACACTGAGAAAGGATATTGGCGTGTGCTTTGAAGTGCATCTAACTCTGACTCCCAGGGTTTTTCGAGACCTTCCAGACAGTCAGCTTTTAAAAAGCTTGTTAAAGCTGTCAATAACCGTTGTGGACCGAGGCTGTTATACTGTAAAAGCTCCACATGAAGTCAGCTCAAACATTTTGCACTCCAATTTGTGAGAAATCCACTCGGGGGAAGTTCATAACAGGGGCCTGTGGTTGTGTGGTGTTTTATCCTTCTATTGTCTTCTAACAGTGGCGTGTGTGTGCTTTGTGGCCTTTGTATGCTCAGCTACCTGGCGCTGTATGCCTACAAACCCCAGAAGGCCGACGAGCTGGAGCTTAGGAAAGGGGAGATGTACCGCGTGACGGAGAAGTGCCAGGACGGTTGGTTCAAAGGCACGTCGCTAAGGACCGCCGCCTCCGGGGTCTTCCCGGGGAACTACGTCACCCCGGTGTCCAGGTGAGCGAGGAGAGAGTTCTAACCGATGTCCGTGCACACTGGACCACCACTGCATTGAATTTATTAGAATTAATTAAAAACAGAATTTGAATACATGTACTTTGGGGGCTTTGGATTCCCTCTGCACCACAGAGGAGAGTAAAGCAGTTTGGTGCAACTTATCAGTTCTTTTTTTTGGGATACTTTCTTTTTGTTCTTTTTGTTTTTAGAACAAGCATGTCATCTTGGGCATCACAGTACAATAAAAGAAGTAAGACGCGCGAACGCTAGAAGCGAACGCAGCTCGAAAATATTGTGTATTTACGGACTTGTAATCCGTGTTATTTCACCGTGATGGGGAGAGAACATTGACATTGTGTGTGTGTGTGTGTGTGTGTGTGTGTGTGTGTGTGTGTGTGTGTGTGTGTGTGTGTGTGTGTGTGTGTGTGTGTGTGTGTGTGTGTGTGTGTGTGTGCGTGTGTGCGTGCGTGCGTGCGTGTGTGTGTGTGTGTGGGATCCTATATTAAAGCAACATCAGTCCTTTAGAAAGTTCTCAGTCCTTTTCTCCTCGATTTCAAAGGCCATGGCAGTTTGCCAACAGATATTCCATTGATTCACTCCTAATCCTAACAGCACGGTGAACAGGCCTCCAAATATAGCAGAAAATAAATAAATAATAAAACAGAGAAATAAAATAGAGAGATAAAAGATAAAAAACTTGATATAATATAATACAAGTAATATACCTCCACACATAGCTCAGTTTCACCTACTTGTACCTACATACAGATATACTTACATACTCACACACACACACATGCATATAAAGATCCTTCACAGAATATCCATTTTCATGTATAATATCCATTTCAACCAACTTATCTGAGTTCTAACTAATTTGAAGTTCTTTTTTTGAAGAAAAACTTCAGAACAAGACAGCCAGCCAAAATGGCGTTGCCATTGATAGACACACAATCCACTTTGCTACACACACTCCTGCAGCCACAATCATCTTCAGTTTGGCTGTTGCCATTGTGATCATCGCTTTCAATCATAACGGGCGCATAAAAAAAATGAATGCAAAAGCAATAGTCGTTTCCCTCGGCGGACTAATATCGTATTTGCCGATTTAACCCATTTAGTCCTGAGGCCGATTCTACAAAATGTCTTCTAAATCCTAACCGTTTTCTGAAAAAACGTATGTTGCTATAATATCAATGGTTCACAGACTTCATGTCAAGGAACCCCCAAATTCTGTATTTGGCCGCGGACCCCCATCTCAAAATAATTAAATTAAAAGTGTTCGCTTTAAAAAAATATATATTCAAAGATTTGCACACATTTTCACGATTTTTCAAAAAATAGCAGATCTACAAGCTCTTAGCGCGGCACTCGGTGCCGCGCTATGAGCTTGTATATCCGCTATTTTTGAATAGCCCAAAGAAATCTTAAAATGACACAGACGCGTCCCCGGTCTTAAAGGGTTAATTATCATCGTCAGTGTCATTATCAGGCCCGTCGATCACTGGAACTCTCGATAGACTCAGCGCCCCGCGAGGACATTAGCACTCGTTGTTCCCCCAATCTGTATTCTGCTCTATGGAGCATGTCTGGGATTGATGCGTTTTAGTACTGCTGAGAGGGAGAGAGACAAGACAGAGAAAAGAGAGAGACAACAGAGAGAGAGAGAGGAGGAGGAGAGAGAGAGATAAGAGAAGGGAGAGAGGGAGAGACAGCGGAAAAGAGAGGAGAAAAGGGACTGACACAGGAGCAGGGGTGTAAAGTAACTTAAGTACATTTACTCAAGTACTGTACTTAAGTACAATTTTGTGGTACTTTTACTATACTGGAGTAGTTCCAATGGTTAATACTTTTACTTCTACTCCACTACATCTCAGAGGCAAATATTGTACTTTTACTCCACTATAATTATTTGAAAACTTTAGTTACTAGTTACTTTGCAGATATAAATTATTATAGTATAAAACATACATTAACCACTTTAGCCCTGTTTTATATATAGGTTATTTGAAAATAGCCGATCTACAAGCTCACAACGCGTCGCGACGCGTTTTGAGCTTGTAGTTCTGCTATTTTCAAACATTTTAGTACTTTAACTTTTGGTACTTTAAGTAAGTATATTTTGATGCCAATACTTTTGTACTTTTACTCAAGTAGTTTGGAGGGGGGTGGGGTGGGAGATGAGATGAAAGAGATGTAAACAGCAGGTGTCCTCGGTTGGATTTGAATGGTTCTCACATCCAGTGGTTTACTGGTTACGCAATCTGATGCCTCAGTTATTCTACGGCGCACAACGGTGTCGCGCGGCAAAAATAACTGATCTATACAGTATAAGCTCACTGTGCATTGTGGAGGTTGTGAGCTTGTAGATCAGCTATTTTGGCCAAGCGACTAAGTATAAACGAGGCTGAGACGAGCACATCCAAACAGGAAGACGAGCAGACGAGAGAGAGAGAGAGAGACAGAGAGAGGGGAGGGGGTAATCAAATGAGAGGCAATTTGTTATTTTTACGCAAGTGGACTCTCAATCCCTGTCTCTCTCTCTCTCTCTCTCTCTCTCTCTCTCTCTCTCTCTCTCTCTCTCTCTCTCTCTCTCTCTCTCTCTCTCTCTCTCTCTCTCTCTCTCTCTCTCTCTCTCTCTCCCTCCCTGTGTTATTCTGCTCTCTCTTTCTCGGGCTGTGTCTCCCCCTCTCCTTTTGTCTGCAGTGCAGCTCAGAAATCTCTCAATATGATAATGAGAGGCTGCCAAAGACTGAATCACATACAGACACTGCACGCACGCACGCACGCACGCACGCACAAAGGTGGAAAGAGAGAGCTCGGATAGATAAAAAAAACATGTGCCAAAGGTGTGTGTGCGTGCATGTGTGAATTGTATGTGCAATGCATGCACTTTTATTTTGTCATAATCATGCAAGTCTGTGTTGTTTTGGTTGCACTGTGCTTTTCGCTCCACATGGGGATTATTCTTGTTCTTACCTTCCTTGCCTTAGTTCCAACACACGCACACACACACACACACACACACACACACACACACACACACACACACAGACACAGACACTCACAAACACACTCACACAAACACATAAACACTCCACCACGTACGCCGCCATAACTCTGCACGCGCGTGACGGGAACGTCGATGAGCGGCCATGAGAACGCGAGTACCTCTGCGTCGGCGTGATAGCGCGGGGCTCACTGTTCTGCCATTCAGCAGTCCTGTCCTGACAGTAACATGAGTAGATGAGCCGTCACAATGGCCCCGGGGCCCACTGGGGCCCCCCATAACGCTCATACCCGGCCCACCAGGAGATCATGTTACTCACATCACTCATTCTCCCACGGAACGGACGCTGGAACTGATGAAACTGACGACAGATTGTTATCAGTGCAGCGAGGCAAGGCACTCTAGTGAAAAATATGAACCGCTTAAACCCTCTAGACTTAGTCAATTGGACCTGAGTTAGGCTCTGTACTTGGGCCGCTTTTTCCCCTCTGAACCAAATCTCTTCACCAAAAATAGCCGCTTGCTTACAGACTTGTCCCATAATAGCGATGCGACCAAGGGGCTAGCATCCGGTTTGTAAATTGAGGAAGATAGAAGATTGATATAGGAAGTGTGACAGTTCAAATGAATGGCCTGTAGTCTCGTTGTTTCACCGCTGCTGGTTGCAGAAGCAATTAGGCTCTATTCAAGCGGATGGGTTTTTGGCCGAACTTTACACTTGATTTTATTACCTTAATAAACATTGTCATAAATACTATATGCTTCCCTTCGCTAGTTTAAAGTCTCATTTTAATCACCATGATATGCGTTTTGGTAAATTATGGTCCCATTAATTAAAAGATTAATGATAAAGTAGTTTCTAGGATTTCTACTGGTTCTACCGAGTGAAGACACACTGCGGTTTCAGCTAATAGCATTAATTTCCGTTTGCATTTTGGACCGGATGTCGACCGGATATAGAAAGATTTGAGAAGAAGGATTCTCAAAGAAGGATTTGAAATTGCTGCAACAAAAGGCTTCATTTACGGTCTGTAGTAACCAATGGTGTGACGCTGTCCATCATTTCTTACGGTCTATGGATGCGACACGTTTGTAGATTGGCTATTTTTGAATAGCTAAAGTATAAAATAATGGTTATAGCTAAAATCTAAAATGACACAGATGCGTTCCCGGTCTTAATTGCTTAACAGAGATCTCCCTTTCCTTTTCCTTAATGAAATGTACAACAGATAATAAGTAAGTATCGATATTTTTGCGCTACACAGTATATGTGGAATAAAATAGGGCTTAAGTGATTAATCAGACTAATCATTTAGTCGATTATAAAAATCTATTTACTTTTTTTTTCATGTTGATTCTGTGATTTGCAAAAAAAATTGCTTCGAATAATCGAAAAAGTAATTGATAGAATGATCACTGGGAAAATAATCGATGGTTGCAGCTCTATAATTGCTCAGCATTTCCCCTGTCGCCCACGGTGGAAGGATCCAGTAGAGCAGAGATCTGGAAAGGGGTCCTAGAGTGAGTGATGTGCAGTGATTTATCTGTGGGGAGCATCGCAGATGACAGATGACGATGTGAAGGTTATCTGTCATCAGGTCTAACAGCATGTGACTGGGAGGTGGAGATGGTCCGCCACCGCTGCAACCACCAGCAGCATTGGCTTTCTCTCTCTGCCACTGTTTGACTGCTCCTTCCTCTGTGTCACTCACACTCTGTGATCTTTACTTAATACCTCTCGCTCTCTGTCACTCTGTGTGTGTGTGTGTGTGCACGCGCATGCGTGTGTTTCTCCCTGCCCACCTCCTGCCTTATTTAACTTTATTTTTCCCGCTTTCTTTGTCGGGCCTCTCTCTCTCTCTCTCTCTCCCCCCCCTCTGGCTCTTCCTCTCAATCACCACTGTCCTTCATCCTCTACTGTAACTCTCTCCCTTTCTCTATACTTCTCTCTCTCATACTCCATTCTCTGTCACACTCACAGTATCTTTCTCTCTCCCGCTATATTCCATCACACTCTCATCTCTCTCTCTCTCTCTCTCTCTCTCCCTCTGTCTCACTGTTTCGCAATCAGTGCTCCATGCCATGGACCACAAGGGGTCCAGGGCATAATTACAGTTGGTCCATGGAAAAATGTTTTAAAATGTCTTTTTGTACCTTTCTTAAATGTTTCTCTTTCTGTAAACCTGTGATGTAACAACCGTTGTAGAACGGCAATTTTCTTCTTTTTTTTTTAAAATATACATTTGAAAACTTGTGAAATGGGTAGTACATTTAGAAAAACCCGGACTTTCACTTGTAACAGAGTATTTCTACATTGCAGTATTGATACTTTTACTTAAGTAAAACATTTGAGTACTTTTTCCACCTCTGAACAGCACTGACATCTCTTTATCTCTCTCTCTCTCTCTCTCTCTCTCTCTCTCTCTCTCTCTCTCTCTCTCCTCTCTCTCTCTCTGTGTCTCCGCAGGGCTCCGTTCGTGGTGGGCGCTGCCCGGGGCTCTGGTCTGGCCGTGGTGGGGGGCGGCGGTAGCGGCGGAGGCGGGCCTGTGCAGACGGGACACAGGGCGTCGGCCCCCTCGTCTCCGTCGGGCTCCCCCGGCCCGTCGCCCCGCCCCTCCACGCCACTCGCCAACTCCAGCCCCGCCTCCCCCTCCACGCAGTCGGCCACCACGCAGCTGAAGAACTGCCTGCGCTCCGGGCAGCAGACGGTTAACCAGGCGCGCACCGCCGCCATGCAGCTGGGTAAGCTTGCAGACTGGGAGCTTTTCTTTGGTAAATTGATGCCCTACTTCATCATACAAAAGTGTCGTACAAAAGTGGCGAAAATAGCAGATCTACAAGCTCACAACGCCTCGTGTGTGAGCTTGTAGATCGGCTATTTTTGGCTATTTTTGTTAATAATAATGAAAAAGGAATGTTTTGGACAAGGTTTCCAACCGACAGCGATGATATATATATATATATATATTTACATATATACATATATACATATATACATATATACATATATACATACATACATACTGACACTTACACATGCTTACACACTAAACTACGCTCTGCCACTCACACACAAATATGCACAGATACACAGTTTACATGTACATAGCTTACATATGCGGATATACTACAAAATAATAATACAAAAACGTTGTTAGACACACACGCACGCACAAAGGCACAAAGGCACACACACACACACACACACACACACACACACACACACACACACACACACACACACACACACACACACACACACACACACACACACACACACACGTAAATGTCTGAGATCGTATCTACTTTTCCTCCACATGCAGCCTTTTCATGGCTCTGGCATCTCTCCATTTACTCTCTGTCTCTCTCTCTCTCTGTCTCTCTCTCCCCCTCTCCCTCTCTGTCTGTCTGTCTGTCTCTCTCTCTCTCTCTCTCTCTCTCTCTCTCTCTCTCTCTCTCTCTCTCTCTCTCTCTCTCTCTCTCCCCTGTCTTTTTGTGAACATGATGGTGCTTAAAGTTCCTTCTGGGAGGCTTACGAGTGCACATTGTGAAAGCACTGCCAAGAATACACACACACACACACACACACACACACACACACACACACACACACACACACACACACACACACACACACACACACACACACACACACACACAGCTGAGTGACATCAGCATACTGTTGTTTTGTGTAATGATAGAGCTCTGTGCTTCATTTCACTCTCCATCTCTCTCTGTGTCTCTCTGTCTCTCTCTCTCTCGCGCGCACGCACGCACGCACGCACGCACGCACACACACACACACACACACACACACACACACACACACACACAGCTGGTCTCCATTATACAGACTAGTAGAGTATGAGTGCAGTAGTTCTGCTAGTTGAACTGTTTAGTCACATGACCAAAATGCCTACTTACAAATTGGCGTGCGTGCGTGCGTGTGTGCGTGCGTGCGTGCGTGCGTGCGTGCGTGCGTGCGTGCGTGCGTGCGTGCTGCACTGTCACTGTGCCCAAACAGGTGGCTGCTAACCCTGACATGGAATGTGTGTGTGTATTACCATACTTGCGAGGGCCAAATGTCCCCACAAGTATGGTACAATTTGAGAAATAGACATTGTAAGGACAATTCTGGAGTTATGCCTGATTTATGTCCGGTGTCCTACACCGAAAATAGCCAATCAACAAGCTCTCAAAGCGTTGCAGCGGGACGCTTTGTGAGCTTGTAGATCGGCTATTTTTGGCTTTAGGGTTAAGGCTACAAATTGCACAAAATGATAAAAATGGCATTTATTGTCCTAAAAGTGTTGATATCGTCACAAGTGTGTGTGTGTGTGTCCTCTCCACCAGTCCACAGCCCCCCCGCCGGCAGCCCGGAGCGTCCCACCGTGGCCGTCTCGCCGATGCGACCCCAGAGTTGCTCCTCCCCCTCGCGCTCCCCCGGCCAATCGGGCCGCCCGCTCTCCATGGTGTGCCCGGGCTCCTCCTCCCTGGGGCCCTCGCCGCTCTCGTCGCCGGCCTCGCGGCCCCTCCTCACCCTCTCCTCCCCCCTCTCCTGCCTCACCCCGCCCAACACCTCGGTGGCGCTGCTCAACGGGGAGACCGCCCACCCGCCGTCGCCCGGCCCCTCCCAGTGCGCCCCCAAAGAGAAGGTGAGTGACGGCTTTCTGTAAACTACAAACACTGTCTATGATGCCCATGTCTACAATGCATTATAAACATTTTTATAATGCATTACAGCAGTGCAAACCTTTTCGTGTCAAGGACCCCAAAATTTATATGTATTTGGGCCGCGGACCCCCATCTGAAAATATGTTGTGCCAGGGACCCCCAGAAGAGATCTACAAGTTCGCAGAGCGGCACGAAGTGACGCGCTGTGAGCTTTTAAATCTGCTATTTTTAAATAGCCAACGTATAAATGGATTAAGGGGTTAAAATGATTGTGATTACATTAACACATTTTGCTGGGGACCCCCTGGAACCCCCCAAGGACCCCTGGGGGTCTCCGGACCCCACTTTGAGAACCAATGCATTACAGTATGCTTATAGCTCTGTATTATTATCATAAGCACTCGTAAATACTATATAGATTTATAATAATAATCATAATACATTATAAAGCATTTTATAATGACTTACGTGTATGAGGTCAAGTGTAAATGCAATAATATCTTCTTATAACACTAATTAAAATTGTATATGCACTCATAAGCTCTCATAATGCTTTCATAGCATTATTCATAAAGCAGTAAAGTGACAAGAAAACAGCATGCAAGAACAACCACTTATGGTGACTTAATCACGCTATAATTCAAACAGTGGTAATATTGCAATATTAAATAATAATTATTTATTACAACTACACTGATCCATGCAAAATGGTAATGCTTCGTAATGATTATTCTCATGAAGTATTATGAATATTTACGAGTGCTTATAACTATAATTATACAGTGTTATAAGCAGATTATAATGCATCATAAAAGTGTGTTTATATTGCATTCTAGACACAGGCTTCATAGAAAGTGTTACCAAAAGTTGTTCCTTACTTTTAAACTGTGTGTGTTTTTGTGTTTAGTTTGCAGTGGAAAGTAACTGTAGAAAGTAAGGAGATTAATGGGGCTGCTCTGACGAAATGCACAACTATGTGGAAGTTATGTGTCTCAGGAGGGATGTGAAAGGAAAGGTCTCATCTGATGCATTTTTAATGAGGCTGCATGGATTTGGCCGCGGACCCGTGTGACACGCGAATAAGACCGTCCAGAATCCATAGATTTCTCTGTGTTGCGTCTGCCAAGATGGTTGAAATGCCATCTAGATTTCACACGCCAGTGTCTGTGTGCGTGCATGCGCTTTGGCCGTGTGCGACGCGTGTGTGTTTGTGTGTGTGTGTGTGCAAGCCAGCCAACTTGTGTATTCAAAAGGCCAGTGTATAAACTGTCATCCACGCAGAGACAGCTGCACCGTATAATCCTCAGCGTTCGTTTATCCGTTTTGTAACTCTGAGAGTGTTACAAATGTAACTATCTATCAGAGTTAAATTCACGCTCTGGATTTGTGGTATACCAGTAGTGTGGTACAAACACACACATAACCCAGTTGTGTGTGTGTGTGTGTGTGTGTGTGTGTGTGTGTGTGTGTGTGTGTGTGTGTGTGTGTGTGTGTGTGTGTGTGTGTGTGTGTGTGTGTGTGTGTGTGTGTGTGTGTGTGTGTGTGTTGTCGCCGTCAGATCAGCCTGTATCTCTCTCTGTCTGTACGTTAGAATCAGTGGAGGGTTGACAGTGATGGATGGCTTGGCTGGCAACTGTCTCAACTCTATTTCGTCAATGTCGGGTGAAAACCTCATACGTCCAAAACGGTTACATTTCAGGATTCAAATAAAAAAAATAGCAAAAGTAGCAGATCTACAAGCTCAAAACGCGCCGCTTTGCGCCGTGTTTCGAGCTTGTGGATCTGCTACTTTTGATGCTTTTGTGTGACGCTGTAGTATGATCAAGTTAATTTATGAAAAAAACACAAAAAGTTAGAATGTGGAGATAAGAGGTTTCTGCCCGACAGTGACGATTTGTTTCACCGCTGGCTCCACTGGCTGCTCCAGCTAATCTAACTACATGGCTCGGCTGACAAAGACTTCATTGACTATGAAACAGAAGACGACGAAGGCTCCGTCACCACTGTCCCATTAGCAACTGCAGCTTCCCAAGAGCTATTTTTAAACAGCCGGGGTGTACGAGAAAACCTTCACACACTTAGCCCCGTTAACCTACTTAATCCAACAGTGTTTAGGATATAGACTCACAAGTCATTCTCTTCCCTCGGCTATAGAGCCCGAGGAGGTTAAAACTGGGTGGAAGCAATTAAAGAGTAAAAAAAAAAAAAAGAACGTGCATTGCAGAACCAATCAGTGACTAGGGCGGTCCTTCATATTGGGGCAGTGACATGATTGATTGCACGCTGGGAAAGACCTTGCCGGTTGAATGTCTGAACAGAAGTACCGGAATTAAACAAGGAAATGACGTTGCCGCTTTACAAATCTGTTTACATTCTCCGTCAATGACACAAGTATTGTGATTGGTCGAAAAAGATTGTTTCCGGGGGAAATACGTACGACTGAAGTCCCGCCCCTATAGACACTCTCTGCTTTAGGTCGTGACCAGGCTTTTCTCTTTGCAGATGAGGAAGACGGGGAACAAGGCTAGATTGGTTGTAGCCGTACGTTTGTTTAGCGGCCGTTCTCGCCGCCGTTCTAGCAACTCGATAGATAGATATATACCTTTATTGATCCCTCGGGGGAAACTCAGGTGCCAGAGACAGCACAACAGTAAAAGTTACAGATACAGGGCATAGAGTACAGTATACAGGTACAGAAGAGTAACATCACACTAAAGACACCCTCAAATAAAATATTCATAAAAGTATACAGACGTATTGTATACACCCTATACAATTATCCTGTCTGGTGCAGAACAATTTGACACTGTCAAAAAATATTAAATATACAGATGTATACACGCAGGGGTGTCAAACTCGTTTCGGGCTGAGGGCCACATTACACGGAAGGTGACTTGATGAGGGCCACAACCAGTTGAGCGGACTTGCATGTGTGCGTTCACTTATACAGCTGTCACTTGGCTTTGTTTTTCAGCCTGTTGTTTCAGTCACTGCTATAACTACAGTATATCACTTTACAAATTGTGTTTATTATCAAGAAGAATAGCTACTTTAATTATTGGCTTTCATTATTGGTTATTAGGCTATACTGGTATTAGGGCTTATAGTATAGGGCCTATAGTGGATGTTACAAATGGACACACACCACAAAGTTAAGCAATAGTTATAACACCAACACAAACCACACCTTGGATTTAGTCCCCAGATTTATCGTTAGGCGGAGATCTCCGTTTGTCTGACATCGCAAGACTATGTTTAGGAAGAGTTACAAGAAGGAAGAAAACAAATAACACACAAAAACAAGCAAACAAAGGAAAGCCTAGAGATCAGATCCCAGTTGGTATAATTGTGCCAGAGTGTTGAAAATCCAGTTCTTTGAAGACGCAGTGTGTTGTATTTTAGTTAGTTTTGTCTGACAAAAACGAAAAGTTATGGTAACCCTCCTTCAGACCAAAGTACCAAAGCGACGAGACATTCTAAGCCTGATTCACTTACGCGACGCATTGTGTGCTTGTCGAACCTGCTATTTCCGGCACACAACACCGCTGTACAACGGACCATAAATTAAGCATTAGACCATAGCGTTCCTTGGGGGGGTTCTAAATGGACACTTACAGGTCTGTAACTTTGGGACGGTGCTTGAGGTAATGAGGTAGTCTCGGGGCCTGGACTGCTTCAACGGAACAGGATCTAAAGGTCCGGAGGACAGGAATGCCCTACATGGGATGAGAAGAGTGTGGAAATCTGACATGGGAGAAGACCTCAAGAGGCGGCTGTTCGTAGCTACAGTGGAGTCAGTACTGCTGTATGGGGACTTCAGCAAGGATGGGCTGCCGGTGGAGGCTAGTGGAGCTCAGCTCCACTAGCTTTGAAGCTGCACGCACGCGCCCCACACCCGCGAGAGAGCCATCAACGCGCCGTTAACACCTAGAACAATAGCCCTCTACCTGGCTGCTTTGCATAACACTGCAGAGTGCGAAAGGGGATTCAGCCAGATGAATGTAATCATCACCCCAATCCGTACAAAGTTACTGGTTAAACGGGCCTTGATGTTCATCAAGTTACATGGGCTACCTATAGATGACTGGGACCCTAGAGATTATGTGATAACTTGGCTGAGATCCCATGCTTAGTTGAGGACCCAAGAGCGAGAGCTGCACCAGACACTCAACGAGGTTATCCCTGACCGTTGTTGGAAGTTCGTATGACTGTTCATATGATTGTTTTAAAACCACAGTTTTGAAAGCAATTAGCCATCAGTGATTCTCAACCATTTTATTTTCAAGGAACCCCAGTTTTACATGCATTAGGCTACGGACCCCCATTTAATGGCATGGACCCCAATTTATATTGTAAAATCACTCTGAGAGTGTACAAATGTAACAGGTCCATTTGGTTACATTTGTACACTCTCAGAGTTACAGACCCATAAGTGTCCATTTGGTTCCTAACTATCCATCATTTAGCCGGTTACCCCCTGGAACCCCCTCAAGGACCCCTGGGGGTCCCCGGACCCCACTTTGAGAACCAATGGGCTAGACGGCACTCTCGCATTGCATTGCATCGGTTCCGTTTGTATACTCCCACAGTTACGGGGTCCGTGAAGTGTCGAACCACTGCCTTAGGCTAACGTGCGTTCACTGCACTGTCACGCTCCCTGACACTTTGCCTGGGGGACTGGGGGAGCTCCATCAGCTCTCTCACACCGTGACGCACAGCATGTGGGACATACTGAGTTGTTTCTAGATGACTCTGTCCTCCATGGCCAGCGTTTGACTGGCCTAAGCGGCTCTCTCTGTTTAGACAGGTGGGCTTTAACTGAGCGTCGTTTGTGGCGTGGGTGTGTAGGTGGGTGTTGTAATTGGGTGTTGGAGAGGTTGGGTGAAGAGAGGTGTGGGGGGGGGGGGTGTTGCTTGTGGATGTGAGAGTATGAGAGAAAGAGAAAGCGTGTGTGTGTGTGTGTGTGTGTGTGTGTGTGTGTGTGTGTGTGTGTGTGTGTGTGTGTGTGTGTGTGTGTGTGTGTGTGTGTGTGTGTGTGTGTGTGTGTGTGTGTGTGTGTGTGTGTGTGTGTGTGTGTGTGTGTGTGTGTACACACATGTGTGTATGTGTGCGTGCAATGTGTTTAATCGTGTTGTCAGCCAGACACCTCTTTGGTGCATGCTGATAATTGCCTCTGACTCCACCCCTCACCTTCTACCAACGTGCGCACACACACACACACACACACACACACACACACACACACACACACACACACACACACACACACACACACACACACACACACACACACAGGTGTGCGAACAAACGTGCACGACTGCCTCACAAACCTCCACACCAACATACAAAATAGCACAAGCTCTAAAGACCTGGAACAGAGCAAGAGACATGCACAGAACTGATAATAAACCGCCTCGTAATTAAACTCTGGGCGTATACTCCCCTCTAGTGGCTGATTGTGGAGAACTACACTGTCCAGCCCCTTTAACCTACCTGCTGCTATAGTCTCCCTGCAGTCACAGGCTTATCTTTGGACCTCATCGGCTCACATTCAGCTTACTATTCAGCCATTGGCCCTCATTTATCAGCCAGACATGCATGCATGCAGGCAAGCATGCGCGCACACACACGCACGCACACACACGCACACACACGCATACACACACACACACACGCACACACACACACACACACACACACACACACACACACACACACACACACACGCACACGCACACGCACACACGTGCTTACAGCCATACAGACACTCTCAGTTAGGGGACAGATTAAGCCTTTAAGCTTCCAAATGAAAGACAACAGAAAGTGATTATTCTCTCTTATCTTTGCCTCCTTCTTCCCCCTCTCTCTCTCTCTCTCTCTCTGTGGTGCAGAAAGAGAAGAAGGCGGGCGGTCTGCTGAAGCTCCTGTCGGGCGCCGCCGCCAAGAAGAAGTCCCGCTCGCCCCCGTCGTCGCCCCCGACCCACGAGTCCCGAGCGGCGGACCCCAAGCACCACCCGCACCACCACCACCACCACGCTCGCTCCGGCTCCTGCCCCCTGGTGGAGGCTCAGGGGCGGGCGGGCTCCTGTCCCATCGAGGGCGACATGGCCGGCGCCGTGGGCCTGGAGCCCCTGCACAGGAAGTCGGGCTCGCTGGACACCAACTTCCCCCTGTCGCCGCCCGCCACGCGCCCCTGCAACGCACTGCTGGCCCTGCGGCCCGAGACCAAGCCCC